>NW_022147314.1:0-121115 GCF_002938485.1 Sitophilus oryzae
TTTAGTCTATTTGAAAACTGATGTAAAACAGAAAACCTGCTGTGAAAATGTTTATTTTTTTGGTTAAAATGGTGCGATAGTGTAGGTGGTGTCGATAGTCTGTATCCTACCTACCTACTTTTTATTGAAATTTATTTATCGGTCAAAGTCGACCAAAAAGTCAGATTTTAATCTGCAGAATTATAATAAATTTTCTTTTAGTCGATTCAAATGGGTACAGTAATCGTTATTTTATTTTTTACTTTGTCTATACGCACACTTAATTTTAAATACTATAAAAAACTAATGGCTGATTCATCTGACCAAATATGTATTTAATCACACAATAGCTTAGTAATGGGTTAGGTATCATAAGAGATTTTCTTAATATCATCATCACATCATCATCATCATTTTCAGCTTATTCAACTATTTCCAGTTATGGTGTAGCCTCCCTTATTTATATACTCTTTTTGTAGTTGGGCCCATTGTTGTCCGCTCTCGCATTGCTTCAGTGCAACGGGTGTCTAGATTTATCTTATCATGCTCTTTGTCTCTCTTCGCTCTCTTTACAGGTTATGATACACACACCGGAAAAGTTTAGGGATATTACAATTTTATCCAGTCATCGTCAGTAATTTTATTATTTGCATTTCTGATATAATAAAATTAAAATAAACAAATAGTTTACAGGACGTATTGGAAATAAAAATGCAAAATTTACCGAATTTTTCAAATTTACCTTGATTTTTTTTGAACTCAAAAAAATACACACATTTTTTTTAAATTCTAAACTGTGAATTAAAAAAAAAAGATAAAACCATTTTTACTTAATAAAGGGTATGGCTTCCTCTACTACTGTTCATTACAGCCCTACATCGTCTCTCCATGCTCTTGATCAGGTTGACGATCTCTTCTTGAGGTACAGCCTGCCACGCTACATTCACGGCCCGAACCAGATCCCTACGAGTTTCACGAGGCATACCCATTCTCAAAATTCTTCTTTGGACCTCGTCCCATAGGTGCTCGATGCGGTTGAGGTCAGGAGATTGTGCCGGCCAGGGTAAGATGTTTAATTGATGAGCATTGATAAACTCACTTACCACTCTGGCTATCTGAGACAGTGCATTGTCATGCATGAGAATGAAGTTCTCCCAAGATCATTGCATATGGTAACACGACAGGGTCAAAAATTATATCACGACATGCGATTCCTGTTAGAAACCTTTCAAGAAAAACGAGATCGGTTTTTCGGCCTAACTGGACTCCTCCCCAGACTATAACTGTTCCACCTTGATAAGGGTGCACTTCCTGAACATGATCTAACCGAATTAGATTCCCCGGTTCTCTCCATACCCTAAGCCTTCTCGAATCCGGATGAATTTCAAAGCGTGACTCATCCGTGAAGAGAACATTGGCTCATTGTTCATTCGACCACTGAACATGATCTTGAGCCCACAAATATCGTACCTCTCGATTTCCTCTCGTTAAGGGTTCAGCTCCCCAGGGACGTCAGCTTCTTAAGTTGACCTCTCTTAATCTATTGCGAACAGTGTCAGGACTAACAGTTACATTATGTGTTTCCTGGAGAATTAAACTAAGCTCTGGTGCTGTAAGAGTCGGTCGGCGTCGAGCATTTAATTGTAAAAAATGATCTTGCTGAGGGGTAGTAATGCGATGTCGCCCTGTGTACCTTTCAGCAACATAACCACTTTCATGGTAACGTGCACTTAATCGCGATATTACACTTTGCGTTGTATTTAATGCTCTAGCTACGTCGATTTGGCGCATTCCAGCTTCGAGAATACCCATGGCCCTTAGCATTTCGTCTGTGTTAAGATGTCTACGCTCCATAATGTCGTTTAATACTAAACAGAGTTATTTGAATGAATTCTGGCCAGTTATCATAAAAACATAGCCAGTACAGGTTAAATTCGAACAATTGATGCTAGGTGCTTTTTATACATTTGACAAAAAATGCACAAACACTTCTGCAAATATCCCAAATTTAGAAATCACTAGTATGACTACTTCGTTTCAATCGAAGTAGAAAGAATCGGCCTACAAATATGTGGTTGTTTATTCAAAACATTTATTTTTAATTTTAATAAAATGATATCCCTAGATTTTTCCGGTGTGTGTATTTCGGACTATCCGATATATTAGCGTCAATTGTTCTTCCCCTTCAACTAAGTATATGATAAATGTGGGTAAGTCGAAGTCCTGGCCGGCTTCCATACGGAATTGTTCCCTAAAGCACTGCCATCGATCGCACGCAAACAATGTATGCTGAACATCATCAACCTGACCGCAGTAGGTGCATGATGCACTATCAACCCTACAAAGATCATACAAATATTTTTGTATGATCTTTGTAGCCAAAACCAAACACCCGTGCCCAGATAATGCTTGACTCATGAAGTAATTCACTTGTCCGTATGATCTGTTCAATCATAATTGAATATCGGGTATTAACTTGTATGTCCATCTGCCATATGTTCCGGTATTCCATTTGTCCAGCCACTGTTGAAGAAGTGTTGTCCTCGCTAGATTCTTATTCATCCCATGGTATCTATTATACCGTTCCTGTATGAGCAGTTCAATAGGTGCTATTTCAGATATAACCCCTATAGCCTCTCCAGATACCGTTTTGGATGTGCTGCATACTCTAATAGTCATGAGACATTGTATTCTGCGTAGTCTTTGTGTAAGTTTTCGATTGTTAATGACTTTATGCCATACCGGTGCAGCATACAACAGCTGCGAGTGTACCACACTAGCACGCGTTCTTCTTTTGGATGCTCTTGCTCCTCCCACGTTTGGCATGAGCAAGGCTAAAGCGGTGACAGTTTTCTCAGCCTTGGTGATCGTTTTATTAATATGGTCCGAAAAATTCAGTTTGGTGTCCAGCCACACTCCTAAGTATTTCAAAGAATTACTTGGATGAATTACAGCTCCTTGTAGGTATGTAAAAATGCACCGGGGATATGTTTCTTTTTTTGGTCAATAATACTGCTTCTGTTTTATGTGAAGCTACGGTGAGTCTATTATCCTCCATCCAATTTACAACTCGCTGGATTGCCAAGTTGACGGTGTTCATCAGTACAGCTTCATCGCTTGCACATGCAATAATGGCAAGGTCGTCTGCGAAAGCGAATAGAGTTGTTTTATCTGGCATTTCTATCCTCAGAAATCATAAAGTCAATCAGATCATCATAAAGTACGTTCCAGAGCATAGGTCCCAAGACTGATCCCTGTGGTACACCGCTATTTATCATCACAGCTTTTTGTAACCCCTCGGCTTCAATTGACCCGGTGTTGTCTATTGTTGGCTATGCGGGCCTATGTTATCACTGCTAATTTCCTAATATCATGATCCCATCTCAGGTTCGGTCTTCTTCTAGGTCTCTTAATTCCTCGTGATTTGACTCTGTGAATGACATCTATTACCTGGTTTTTTTTTTCGTAACCACTCCATTCTTTTACGGTCTCTCTTGGTTATTCCCAGCATATTTCGTTCCATTGAACATTGTGCGACCTGCAGTTTCCTTATGATGTCGGTTTTAAGTATCCAAGTTTTGCATGCATATGTCATGACTGGTAGTACACATTGGTTGAATGTTTTCTTCTTTAGATAGAGTGGCATTCTAGATTTGAATATGATTGAGTTTTGCCTATGAGTACTCCATGCTAACTTAATTCTTCTGTTGATTTCTGGTAGTAGAGATCCAGAGCTGTGTATTAGTTGTCCCAAGTATATACAGAGTGAGTTTTCTACGATGTTCTCTATGGGTCTCTCGGAATCTAATGGAGATAGAGAGTCGGTTAAATAGGGAAAGAATTGCAGTTTTGTAAGGTCATAAATATGTGCCTTTCAGATTTTTGAAAAAGTTCATGGCTTACTAGTTATTTCGAAAAAAAACAAATTTCGGCTATTTTAAAAATTGTTCCTAATTCCATTATAATCTATTTTAGACAAAAACTTTTCAGATAAAAGTTTTAGATAATCGCACATCCATAATGAGATTGTATTATTGTATTACATTCCGCAAGGCATAACGGCCAGGGTATTTTTTTTTAGAAAATTCAAAAACACGTCAATTTTGTTGGTGAGGGTGACAACTTTTGCCCCAAAAATGATTGCAAAATCTTCAACCCTCTAAGCGGGGGTGTCATCCCCCAACTTTTTTCAAATGGGAAGGGGGGTCAAGTGGTACCGCAATGAAAAGGGCTTTTTATTCTCTATACTTTCCCGCTTCGTTTTTGAAAATCGGTCGAATCATTGAGAAAATATGAAGGATTGAAATGTGAAAAGTTTATTTAAACATTTTTTATTAGAGTAAATGATAAGGATAAATTCCTTCGACCAATTTGCTGTTTTTTCTTATTATTTCTAGATGTTTACGCATTTTTTCACTTGCCACAAGGTTGAACGATCAGGTGCGGCAGTTGCTAGATAGCTGTTCTGTGACTTGTGCGTTGAAGTTCTTCTCAATATCGTTAAACTTTTTAACAATTATGGTGTACTCACTTGCAGAAAAAGTGGAAATAATCAAACTTTATTTTAAAAATAATGAATGTAGCAATCGGGTTCCGCAGATATTCAATGAATGCCATCCTGAAAAACACCTTTATGGCAAAATTGTTCGCGAGTTAGTAGCAAAATTTCGCGAAACTGATGGTTCCGTTATGAATAAAAAGAGGCAGAGGGAAAACCCTGTAGTAAATGAAGCTATGGAGGTATTCGTATTGGGCCAAGTTGCCATGGATAGTACGCTGAGTACAAGAAAATTAGCCAATGCAAAATTAGCCGGCGTGAATCGTACCAGTGTCCAAAGGATATGAAAAAAACACAAGTTCCACCCGTACAAAATTCAGTTGGTACAAGAACTCAACGAAGACGATTTTGATCGTCGCTTGCAATATTGTGAAACTGTGAGTGAACGAGTGGCGAATGATAATAATTTCCTATTTAATGTGTGTTTTTCGGAGGAGTGTACTTTCTTTTTGAACGGTGTAGTTAATCGGCATAACTGTCGGTACTGGGCTGAGGGGTTTTTCACGAGGTGCACACACAAAACCCTCAGAAATTGAACGTGTGGGAAATTCTATTTTAGGTCAGTTTAACGATATTGAGAAGAACTGCAACGCACAAGTCACAGAACAGCTATCTAGCAACTACCGCACCTGATCGTTCAACCTTGTGGCAAGTGAAAAAATGCGTATACATCTAGAAATAATAAGAAAAAAACAGCAAATTGGTCGAAGGAATTTATCCTTATCATTTACTCTGATAAATGTTTAAATAAACTTTTCAAATTTCAATCCTTCATATTTTCTCAATGACTCGACCGATTTTCAAAAACGAAGCGGGAAAGTATAGAGAATAAAAAGCCCTTTTCATTGCGGTACCACTTGACCCCCTTTCCCATTTGAAAAAAGTTGGGGGATGACACCCTCACTTAGAGGGTTGAAGATTTTGCAATCATTTTTGGGGCAAAAGTTGTCCCCCTCACAAACAAAATTGACGTGTTTTTGGATTTTTTGAAAAAAAAAATATCCTGGCCGTTATGCCTTGCGGAATGTTTTCGATGGGCCACCCTGTATGTTGTTGATGAACAAATGATTTAATCCTAAGGTCTAACTTTTGCTGCAATACTATTCAAACACTTTCTTGATCAATTTGTTATCTCTACTAATATCATAGACGTAACTACAGGGGTGCCCGGGTGTGCCGGGCCCCCCCTTTTTATTGCTGGGCACCCCCCAGAAAAATCTTGAATTATGACTCTTCGCTACGTATTAATTTTTAATTTGCTTGTGATGTAGTAAAATGACGTTTTCTAGTTTTGTTTAGTTAATATTATTTTGTTGTGTTCAAAAAACGTCTTAATTTTTATTTTTTAAAAAATTTGTAGGTATTTAATTAATCTACGGGAACACGGTTTGATAACCAAGTCTATAAAATTTATTGATAGAGAAATTCATGTAAACGTTTTATTCAAAAACTGCGTTTTTTAAATTATTCTTCATATTTTAAAAAACAAAAACCCTAGGCCCCCCTGGGTTCAACCCCAGGCCCCCCCTAGGACAAATTGCTAGTTACGCTAATGACTAATATATAAAATCCTCAACCACAAATGCCCAAACCACTCAACGTAAGAAACTCAATTTTGGCATACAGGTTGATTCTAGGGTGTAGAGGTTCGATAAGAAGGGATTTTTCGAAATTCTAGTTCCAAGGGGGTGAAACAACCCCTCAAATATTACAATAATTTTTATTTAAAAAACTGTCAAGTTTCCGAAAAAACGCTTAAACACGTATATTTTATTTTGTTTTTTTACATATTTTAAGATTTTTTAAAAATGTATACAGGGTGTTTGGAAAATCTGGTCATTGATTAATCACGGTCCTGCTTAAAGTGCTTGACGTAAAAAGCTGATTTTTGGAAAACGGATTGACTTTAGGGTGTAAAGGTACGATAAGAAGGGATTGTTCGAAAGTCGAATTCTAAGGGGGTGAAACCACCCCTCAAATATTACAATATTTTTTATTTAAAAACCGGTGAGTTTTTTAGAAAAACTTTTAAACACGTATATTTTATATTGTTGTTTTAATATTTTAAGATTTTTAAAAATTTATACAAGGTGTTTCATAAAATATGACGATTGAGTAATCACGATTATACTTAAACTGCTTGACGTTTAAAGCTAATTTTTGACAAACGGATTGACTGTGTAGGTTCGATAAGGAGGGGTTTCTCGAATCTCAAATTCCAAGAGGGTGAAAACGCCCCTCAAATATTACAATATTTGTTATTTAAAAAATGGTTAGTCTTTCGGGAAAACGCTTGGACACGCATAATTTATTTTTAGTTTTTTTACATATTTTGAATTTTTTAAAAAAAATCATACAGGGTGTTCCGAAAAGTTGGATAATTGATTAACCACGATTCTGCTTAAACTGCTTGACGTAAAAAGCTTATTTTTGCCAAACGGATTTTTCGAAAGTCAAATTCCAACGAGATGAAACTACCCCTCAAATATTACCAAATTATATAATAATATCGCCATATTGTTTTTTCTTATGGCGACATAAATGTGAGAAAATTTTATCCAGTTTGTATGTTAATCGAAATTCTTGCTTTGTTTTATCATCACCATTACAAATGATTAATTCGACGCGAACGAAGTCGCGGGTACACGGTACTGTTAATAATAAAATCGATTTACTAAGAATTTTCTTTAGCAATTATTTAATAAAATATAGATTTCCTATAATAATATGTAACTCCTTTAACAAAATTATTTTGGGTACATTAAAAACAAACGTCCAATTTTTAGTTAAAATGATATAATAAATTTCTACAATCAAAATTGTAGCCGCTTTAAATATTATCGTACGGTATGATAAAGATTAAATACGTAAAACGTACGCAACTATTATTTAATTTATGAGCTTAAATTATGATAATTACAGTTGTTGATGTTAATATCAATGCAATAAATAATGCAATAAGTAATAAATAGATAAAGACAAATAAGCAAATGCAATCTGATTAGTGACAAAGTAGGTAGTACCTGTGGTAGGTACGCTTTAAAATATAGTGGTATTAGTTGGTATACCGGGTGCGCCTCGAAAGTGGCTCCCCCTATTACTTTTTTATTTTTTCAGATAAAAAAAAACGAGATTTGGTATATCACTCATATACATATTTATATACTTATTATTATGTCATAACATAAATTAGGATTGATTGACGAATTCAATTGTTTTTGGTCACTTCCAGTTTCACCGGAAATGACTACAACTTTTGATTTTTAAATAGCATCATCGGTATTTTTTTACTTTATTTGATAGAAAATGACACTTTGAATAGAATGACATATCATATGTCAACTTTAATGTCATCAATAAAGTAATCGTACATGGAAAGGAGTATAATATTTCCAGTCAAAGGATATATGATAATTTTCGTCTGTTTAATTTTCAGTTCATAAATATATTGTAGGTACCGTTTTCTGCATTTTTTGTTATGTTTAGGTGTAATCTTTGGTTGTCGCCTTTTGAAAAGCAACACCAAGATCCAGCATGCCAGACACATGTGGCTTTACTTTTTTTTACTTTTTTGCGTCAATTTGTATAGATAATAATTAAAAAAAAATACAACCCAATTAGAAAGAGTTTCTCAAAAACCCAGTAACAGCGCATGTCATTTATGATATGTGATTTATGATATATGGGCCGGTCACGTATGCAGGATGCAAAAAACCCAAAAACGCCTACCAAAATTTGTTCTTTACGGTGAGGTTGTAGACGGTAAGAAGAAACCGAGTGGACAACTCAAAAGGTACATGGATATTTTTCACGGAAACTTAAAAGGGATAAGCATGCAGAATCAGTGGGAAGAAACAGAGCACAATAGAACGCAATGGAGAAGAATTGTAAACTCAGTTAACAGCGATAACCAAAAAGTAAAGGGGCAACAAAGCGATATTATTGAATATCCGGAGTGAGGAAGAGAGATAACACCACATATCGGGGTTTTCAACCACAGAAAAGCTCTTGAAATAAAACGCATTGCGTAACCATCTTCTGATGCGTGTCAAATACTCGTCAGCGAGTAATGGTAGTAGTAATGTAGTACATTTATGGTAGCCATCAATAATACGTCATATATTCGTATTAAAACTTTTTTGTCGAAACATACCTAGTACCGTAAGTTCGAAAAAAAATGGCGTCGGCGATGGCTATGAAATGAAGATAGCTGTCATTTTATATGTAAAATTATATGGGAAATATCATCGATGTTCATTTCCAAGCCAACTCGACGCCGTTTTTTTCAATCATACGGTATTTTTGTATTAGTTAAGACACTCTTGTTTTTTTATATAAAAAGTTACTTTTGTTCAATTTATGTTTGCAATAAATTGTGTTGTCTCGACTTCTGCATAAAATTGATTCAATATTATAGGTACAGTGCGACCTCGATAATCCGGACTAATTAAAACCGCGGTGATCCGGATTAGTAAATAATTCGGATTACTGAAGCGAGACAAGTTTTGTATTGGAAATTGACATATTTATTAAAAAATGATTAAAAAATCGAACATACATGAAAACATTCAAAAACATTTTTTTTTATTAAACTAACTTATTTTGTAAAATAATTTGTAATTTTTTGTTGCTTGTTCTTTTTTTGATTCATTATAAAGGCCACTTCCTTTAATCTTTGGAGGACAAGAACTTCAGTCAAGGGAATATCATTTTTTTCAGCCCACTTAATGCACACATTAAAACTCTTAACTGCTTCATCATTCTTAACAACCTTAACAGTCTGGTTTGTATTATTCATCTCGGCACCTTCATTATCACTTTCGCGTTGTTCATCTATACCATCTACGTCCGAGTCTACGTCTTCCAGTGGTAACAAATCCTCATCATTTTCAATCCAATTGGATATTTCCACATCCGTGAGATTTTGTTCAGAGAGAACATTCAGCATATTCGAAACATCTGTAAGAATATAAATTAACAATAAAAAGTATTGAAGTCTAAACAATTGTATGTTCCTTACCTTTCACTTCTTCATTCAATGAGATTAGATTAAGTCGCAATTGACTCAAAGGAATCAGATCTTCAGCGTCATATTCAGTGTCCAAGTTGGTGTTTGACACACGGACCATAATTTTATGCCAGCACTTTTTCAAGACTTCGGGAGAAACTTTTTCCCAAGCATTGTATAGTAGGCAAACAGCGCCCTTTAAGTTGATAGTTTTCAGCAATTTAACAACGTTTTCTTCGTTACTCGATAATATATGGGCTAAAAGCCTTTTCCGATAAAATAATTTTGTCAGTCTTATTGCATTTTGGTCCATAGGCTGCAAAAGTGCTGTACAATGCGGTGGAAGAAATAGTGTCGTAAATTGTCCATCCTCACTAGTCAGCTCTTCTATAGACCCATGGCTAGAGGCGTTATCGACGATTAGCAGGGCACGTTCAGGCAAATTAAGGCTTCTTAGATGACTTCTGACTTGACGAATAAAGGAGAAATGAAACCAGTCTAAAAAAATTGCTTTAGTCATTCATGCATTGGCAGATGATTTATATTCTACAGGAAGATTTACGTTTTAAAAGCCCTTGGATTTTTGCCTTGCCCACCACTAACAGCTTCAATTTTTTGTGAACCATCAGCGTTACAACATACCAGAAAAGTAACACGTTCTTTGCTTATTTTTCGACCCGGTGCGGTTTTCTCCTGAGAACGAACCAGCGTTTTCTCAGGCAACATCTTCCAATACAGCGCAGATTCATCTGCGTTGTATATTTGAGTAGGTCCGAGGTTTAATTCTTTTATCTTTTCTGCGAATGCAGTAAGAAAAGGATCGACGGCACTTTGATCATTTGACAGTTTTTCGCAGCATACTTTTAAAGCACGCAGACCATGTCTTTTTCTGAAGTTAGATATCCAGCCTCTACTAGCTCTAAAATTGTCGTTCCCATAGGTTTCAGTGTAAAGTTGTCTTGCTTTGGCAGATAAAATTTCATAGGAAATTGGGACGTGCCTTGATCGTTGCGTACAAAACCAAGCATAACAACAAGTTTCCATTTCTGGTTATTCGGCTTTTCGTAGGGTCTTATATACATATCTGAAATGATTTATAAAAGATGATGATGATACATGTCTGAAATGATTTAGTAAATAATTCGGATTACTGAAGCGAGACAAGTTTTGTATTGGAAATTGACATATTTATTAAAAATGATTAAAAAATCGAACATACATGAAAACATTCAAAAACATTTTTTTTTATTAAACTAACTTATTTTGTAAAATAATTTGTAATTTCTTGTTGCTTGTTCTTTTTTTGATTCATTATAAAGGCCGCTTCCTTTAATCTTTGGAGGACAAGAACTTCAGTCAAGGGAATATAATTTTCTTCAGCCCTCTTAATGCACACATTAAAACTCTTAACTGCTTCATCATTCTTAACAACCTTAACAGTCTGGTTTGCATTATTCATCTCGGCACCTTCATTATCACTTTCGCGTTGTTCATCTATACCACCTACGTCCGAGTCTACGTCTTCCAGTGGTAACAAATCCTCATCATTTTCAATCCAATTGGATATTTCCACATCCGTGAGATTTTGTTCAGAGAGAACATTCAGCATATTCGAAACATCTGTAAGAATATAAATTAACAATAAAAAGTATTGAAGTCTAAACAATTGTATTTTCCTTACCTTTCACTTCTTCATTCAATGAGATTAGATTGAGTCGCAATTGACTCAAAGGAATCAGATCTTCAGCGTCATATTCAATGTCCAAGTTTTGCCAAATGTTTATGCCAGCACTTTTTCAAGACTTCGGGAGAAACTTTTTCCCAAGCATTGTATAGTAGGCAAACAGCGTCCTTTAAGTCGATAGTTTTCAGCAATTTAACAACATTTTCTTCGTTACTAGATAATATATGGGCTAAAAGACTTTTCCGATAAAATAATTTTGTCAGTCTTATTGCATTTTGGTCCATAGGCTGCAAAAGTGCTGTACAATTCGGTGGAAGAAATAGTGTCGTAAATTGTCCATCCTCACTAGTCAGCTCTTCTATAGACCCATGGCTAAAGGCGTTATCGACGATCAGCAGGGCACATTCAGGCAAATTAAGGCTTCTTAGATGACTTCTGACTTGACGAATAAAGGAGAAATGAAACCAGTCTAAAAAAATTGCTGTAGTCATCCATGCATTGGCAGATGATTTATATTCTACAGGAAGATTTACGTTTTTAAAAGCCCTTGGATTTTTGGCCCACCACTAACAGCTTCAATTTTTGTGAACCATCAGCGTTACAACATACCAGAAAAGTAACACGTTCTTTGCTTATTTTTCGACCCGGTGCGGTTTTCTCCTGAGAACGAACCAGCGTTTCTCAGGCAACATCTTCCAATACAGCGCAGATTCATCTGCGTTGTATATTTGAGTAGGTCCAAGGTTTAATTCTTTTATCTTCTCTGCGAATGCAGTAAGGAAAGGATCGACGGCACTTTGATCATTTGACAGTTTTTCGCCGCATACTTTTAAAGCACGCAGACCATGTCTTTTTCTGAAGTTAAATATCCAGCCTCTACTAGCTCTAAAATTGTCGTTCCCATAGGTTTCAGTGTAAAGCTGTCTTGCTTTGGCAGATAAAATTTCATAGGAAATTGGGACGTGCCTTGATCGTTGCGTACAAAACCAAGCATACAAGCAAGTTTCCATTTCTGGATATTCGGCTTTTCGTAGGGTCTTTCTAGCGCCAGGACCAAAATCACATTTGGCGATAAATCTAGAAGTTAGTTACACAATACATGTCTGAAATGATTTATAAAATGAATCATACCTTTTAAATTTCTGTTTGTTTTTTTATATCAGAAATTGTTGACGTCCCTACTCCATATTCATTTGCCAACACTTTTCCACTTTGACCACGAGCTAGTCTTTCTAATACATCGGACTTCTGTTTAATTGTTAGTGTAATATGCTTTCGTTTAGATGTCATTTTAATATGTTTGTAGCCACGTAAAAAAGTGTTGATAACCTTAATACCAAACAACAAACAATATATTGTAATTACTCTTCGGACGCGATGCATTGCAAGCAAATCAAGGACGCATACTATTTATGTGAAGCCTAGAAGTTAAACCCGTCCGAATTTAGGAAGTTCGGGGAATCCCCCAGCACCGATTTAGATTTACATAATGTATAATATGTAATTTGAATGAAACAGTCGCCTAAAACGCAGGTCCGGATTACTGAGTGTCATAAAATCCGGATTATAAAGTACACAATGCAACTGAAATGCCCGTCCGGATTATTGAATAATCCGGTTTAATGATGATTCGGATTATCAAGGTGGCACAGTATATTGAAAAATAAAAATGTTCATCAAACAGATATTGTTTCTTTCTTTAAACTTTCATTTGCTTGCGTTAAATTACTTAAAATATTATTTATTTAAGAATTACTTATGTAGAAAATGCCTCTACTAAAAATCAATCAAATAAATGCAAAACCTGCAAGAGCTTGTAGCAAGACCACTAGCAAAATCAAAACTGGACCCTGCAAAACCAAAACCAATATTAAGACTACTTATTAGACTGAAAGACCAAGAACAATGCTAAGGGAGTTTTGGTCTTGGTCGCTCCCTGTATTGCTCATCACTACTTCTACTATATTTTTACTATTATACCAATTTGGTTGTAAATATATTAATTTGGTTTGATAGCCTAAATCTCTTTGGCCAGCTTTCAGAAGAGAGCTGGTATTCCTAACAAAACTGTAGGAATCATAAAGGCGCTCTATTGTGAGGCTCAATGTGCAGTATTGCATAAGTGCCAACGGAGTGAATCCATCAATATTCGGAATGGGGTGAGGCAGGGTTGCATCCTGTCGCCATTTCTTTTTAATATCTTCGTAGATAATATTCTAAAGAGAAAAATTTCTATAAATCATCATAAAATATGGTGGACTCCATTTATGTTACAAGATCGCAGTTATGCAGGTGACAGATGACATCTGTCTTCTTTATGCGGGTATGGCATCAAAACTACTTGCCTTGATAAAGGAAGCTCGAATTGTAGGTCCTAAAATCGATATTAAAAAAACTAATTCGATGAGAGGTTGTATCAACAATGTCGCTCCCCTTAATAATTGAAACCACACCTATACAGGGTCCAGCAATAGTGCGTCGGGATTTCTTGCTCCTAGAATAAAAAACTTGGGAATTTTGTTTAAGTGCAGATCTAAAGTATGTTCTAGGATGTATTTCAGGAAAATACTTTAACTTCTATAGGGTGGCTCAAAAAAGTGTGAGTGGATCGGGATGCTTTTTTTTAAATGGAACACCCTGTATATTATGGTATTTTTGGCTTCTTTTTGGATCACTTTACATAATCCTAAGATATGATTAAATATATTTTCATAGTTTCAGAGATATTAATAAATAAATTAAAAATATATATTTTTCAGCCTTTCTTAAAAAACTATTAAAAATACAAGGACTGTCCTGAAATCAAAACTATATTAGGTATTTACTTTAGATGATCTGTACTTACTTTGGTATAAATATGGTAATTTTCAAGCTTTTATTTTAGGAGATGCCCGACGCACTATTGCCGGACCCTGTAGAGGAGGTAAATATTTTATCTATGTCAGGTGAGTTAAGAAGCTCTTAACTCACGAATTTTGAGTGAGTTAAGAGATTCTTAACTCACGTATTTTAATTACCGCACTCCTTGTTTAGATGACTACCAAAGAGAAAAAAATATTTTGTAAAACATTTATTTTGCACTAAATTGGAAAAATATGTTAAGAGTACCTTTTCATTTCCATAGTTGTGTACTTTTTTTTCGGTTTTTTCATACTTAGAGTATGTATATTCATACTACTATTTCGATCTTGCTGGATGCAATCCAGAAATGGCTCTGAATGCCTCTTCTTCAATGTCAGAGGAAATACTTTCCGAATCGCTCATTTTTTAAACTAGTGACATCAGTATTATTTACTTTCATATTGACACTGCCATGCATGGTGTTATTTGAACAAAGGTATTAAGGTAATTGATTTTTAGGATAGGTATATAGTTAAGTACAATAATTTTTTAAATTTATTGTGTGTTTTCATAGTTAGACCACGGCACATAAAACAACCGGCACGCCAACTCTGCTCAGATTCCATTGTTTAAAATTTCTATAAAATTTGACCTTGACGGCGCCATTATCGTTTCCTAGTCAGGGCCGGATTAAAACTTATCAAAAAATTTCTCATAAAATACGACAGAGTCGTATTAAAAAGATACTGTAATTGACTGAAACTGAATTTTATTTACACAATACTTTTGTCCAAACAAATGAATCGTTAACCGCGCATACTTCTCGAAAAGTAAAAATGAAAAAATCAATTAAATATTTCACTGTAGAGAGAATAGACAATTAAAATTAAAAAACATGCAACTAACAAAAACATGGCAGGAGTTACAAACAAAATTAAAAAAGAAATACCAATAAAATATTTATTGAACAATATAAAGAGGCTACGTACAAATTATGCCCATCAATGGGCGTAGCAAATTTTATTAATATTCAAATTTCACAAATTAATAAATCCATAATTTTTTTGAGAAACTTCTATTTTTTTCATGGCAGGAAACAAAGTAGGTACCGCATTGAATTTTATACGGTTACAAAGTGAATTGGTAAACATTTTAAATTCAAAATGAACAGAACGCAACTTGTACCTTTTGTGTGCCTTATTTATATCTTCAATCAAGTCTTTTCTATTAGCTGCAATTGCCCATGTTCTTGCCCTAAAAATGTATTGTTAACTTATTTTCGATATACTCATTTTATTTACTTTTATACCGTTTCTTTTTGATCACAAAGTATTAAAGTTTGTTAAGATTTTTAATTAGATCTTCCTATTTAGCTGAATGTCCTAATATGTATACTACTGTTTTTTTTTCACAACTAAAATATGTTAAAATAATTAATCACATATATACATACCTAATAGGATCTCTAGGAAACAGAAAGAAACTTTTATTGAACAACAAAAATAAAACTACTAAAACAAATTATATTATATAATAATAATAATAGCTCCCGTATGACGCCTTGGGAGTAGCAAGGTTCAGCTTGCCATACTAGAGCCGTTCGGTATACAAAGGAAGGTAATGTGGCTAGCACTACGCTTCAACCGTCTATTATTACCTCAGGATTGTGAATCCCAAGTACTCATTTAAAGCTGAGTCGACCTAGGTACCCAAACTATTTTTATTTTAATAAAAATTGTCGGCTGATGAAATGCCGGGTGTGGGATTCGAACCCACTACCTTGAGATTGGTAGACGAGAGCCTGTACCTCTACGCCACCGGGCACCTATTGGCAATTATATTACATAAGAAACGAAAATAAAACTAGAAAAACCAAATATATCACATAATAAACAAAAATAAAACAACAAAAACAAAATATATCACTCAAGAAAAAATCAAAATAAATTAAGCCGCACGCTACTGACTCGAATCTGCCGTAACTGTGTGTTGTCGCTGAAAAAAACTACGACGCTGGTTACTTCTGTTGATTTTAAATATGACTATTGTAATAATCGAGAAATTTGCAATTTTTATGATATAAAGTATTTTGCTCTATCTCATAAAATAAAGTGGTGGGGGAAGGTTAAATTTGTTTTTATTAAAATAAGGATATTTCTGGTTTGGGTTACGCGATTTAAACAAACTAGGGCTCGTTTAAAAGAGCTTTTCTTTCTTAATGATCTCCAGTATAAATTTTGTTTCCACAATTTTCTTCGTGGTAGCTCTAGCTAGTTGGGCGCTGTTTGACATCATAACAGATATTGCGCTTTTGCGTAAAAAAAATTAAAGAGGAGGCTATACTTCTCTTTGCACAGTTAAAAAGAGCACAAAATTTCCAAAATATCAGCGCAAACCGCAATTTTCTATCTTCTCTCTAACCGGAGATATTAAAAGAAAAAATCATGTTAGGCTGCCGCTTAGGATTATATGGTCTAAAAATTATAGTAGTAGGCTAGGAAACAAAAAGAGGTAAATTGGTTGCGTCAAAATATCAAAACCTTTTAGTTCAGTTTTCATGCATTTGAATTTCGGGAGTTTTCTTAAAAAAATGACGTCATCATTATTTAAACGTGTTTATGTAACATTATCATCCATCCATATAATTTTTACGAATTTCTTGGTTAATTATACGTAAGTAGTCAGATTAAAATGGCCGAAAGTCGGAAAATCAATAATTTTATTAAAATTTTTAGGAATTTTGTGCCACCATATTGCTTTTAACAGAAAACCATATACATATAACTTTATATACTCAGCCTAATCTCTAAAAAGTGAAGCCCAAACAGTGAAAGAGAAATATGGAATTCTGCATAAGTCTATTTCACCCGGATAGTCACTTAATTGCGCATGCCTTACCTGAAGAAGTTTTCATTGGTCCGTATTTTTAAAGGGAAGTGGTTGACTGACATTTCACCTAACCTTCAATTTTATTTATATTTTTATTATTTATAACACATTATCATGGAGTTGGAAAAATATCAAAAAATAGTTGGAAACAATAAACTAAACAAAATCACTCTTTTACGCGCACAAATAAAAAGTAATCCAAACAGAACTAAAACAACAATCAATCGGAGTTTGGCGCAATCGCAGTTCAATCGATATCCGGGTGAAATAGACTTATGCAGCATTAATATGGAGCTGAGTTATGTTGTCTATTTCTTACGGCACGGAAACAGCACACGGGGTTAAATAGGGAACACTGAGTATATATAGTTATATGTATATGCAGAAAACGGCCGAATTTCGTATTGTCGAAAACTAAGGATTATTTTTTTTATTTCATGTAACGTCATTTAGTTATTAATCCAAGTTCGTCCTTGATTTCACTTGTTTTCGTGTTTTACCTCTTGTTTGTGTTATTTATCATTATATTATAAAGTTTATGTCGTTTGGGTCACTTTTCATATAGCACCGAACGAAGGTGCGAATCTTAACAATATGCACTATTGGTTCAAATCTACCCTCGATGCAAGTAGTTTAGCACCAAGACCGTTGGACGGTAAATAAATGTTTACGCAGGAATTCTAGGATGGCGAATGATTGGACTTTTTTAATTATCTGAATGAAATGAACTATCCATAATTTCTAAGAAATGAATTGCCAATTTTGTTAGAGGATCCATCATGATGAAATTGCATTTGTTGCAATTTCATCAGCATGAATGCAGTTGGTGTAGTTGAGGCAGTGGTGCCGCTAATTTTGCTATGAATGTGTGAGGCTTCTTGGATACCACTTACTTAGTAGATAGAGACGCTGGAGCGGCATATTTCCATGCCCAGCTGGGTCATCGGATTCAATATGCCTGGGTTTTAAGGTTTTAATTTATGGGGTCGAATCAAGAACGAACATGGATAAATAATAATAATTAAATGGTATTAGAATGATATTAAAATATATGTTTTGATAATTTGACGTAACCAATTTACCTCTTTTTGTTTCCTAGCCTACTACTATAATTTTTAGACCATATAATCCTAAGCGGCAGCCTAACATGATTTTTTCTCTTAATATCTCCGGTTAGAGAGAAGATAGAAAGTTGCGGTTTGCGCTGATATTTTGGAAATTTTGTGCTCTATTTAACTGTGCAAAGAGAAGTATAGCCTCCTATTTAATTTTTTTACGAAAAAGTGAAATATGTGTTATGATGTCCTCAAAATCAGCGCCCTCTACCACGAAGAAAATTGTGGAAACAAAATTTATACTGGAGATCATTAAGGAAGAAAAGCTCTTTTAAACGAGCCCTAGTTTGTTTAAATCGCCTAACCTAAACCAGAGTTATCCTTATTTTAATAAAAGCAAATTTAACCTTCCCCCACCACTTTATTTCACAAGATAGAGCAAAATACTCTATATCAAAAAAATTACAAATATCTCGATGATTACAATAGTAATATTTAAAATACCTGTTCACCTGCATATTTTTGAGAAAAAAACTATTTTCTTGAAAATAATTTCCACAGATGTCTCTTGGTCGATTTATTTATAAAAATTTTTTCCCAAAGTTATACGATAAGTAGTTTCTGAGATACAGCCGGCGTCCATTCTTAGTTGGCCACCCGCTACCTACAATACACACGAGTTAAATCCATTAGGATACTTGTGTGGTTACACAACTGTGCACGCGTGTCTTAATGATGCTGTTAACTCACTTGTATCGTAAATATCTATTACTTACTTAGGTAGTACAATCTCAACCAACAGAGGCACAGAGCAAGATACAAGATAACATAAATAGAATAAACAAGGTCAGAATAACATTTGGAATGCTCAACAATATTTGGAGATCTAGGCAGTACACTCAACTTAGTATACTTAAACTTTTCAATTCAAATGTAAGTATTGCTGTATAGTGCAGATACCTGGAAAATTACATCGCCATTAATTAACAAACTCCAAGTTTTTATAAACCCCTGTCTGAAACATTGTAGGAATATTCTGGCCAAATACTATCAGAAATGAGAATTTATGGAGCTTGACCAACCAGAGGCAAGTGTATAACGAGATCAAACTTAGGAAATGGAGGTAGATTGGTCACACTTTAAGACGAAGCGGCAACAACATCGCTGGCACAGCTATTGAGTGAAAACAAGGCAGCAAAGGGCAATTAAAAAGGAGATTGAAGCAGTAAACCGATCATGGCGAGATGTCAAATCAATTGCCAACAACCGAACCCGCTGGAGAACGTTTATTGAAGCCCTATGCAAAATAAAAACACTAAATCACCACAATACACCAAAACACTTTTACTTTTACACTGGACGCGCGTTTCGCTAACCATGTTAGCATCATCAGCAGATGATTATAAACTCAACAACTGAACATAAAATGGCTAGTTTAAATTTCTTAGTTCATAGATTACTTAGTTTCCCACTTTCCAACGAAAGATATGAAATAGAAAGAGATTACATTAGGAATGTAGGTGAGTGTAATGGATATTCTCCTTCACTAGTTGAAAAATTAATTAGAAAACGTAGGTATAGGTTAATGATTTCTGAAAATTCGACTTTTCAAGTGGAGAAAGATACGTCTAAATATTTTTAGATACCGTTTGATAGAGAGTTATCCCGTGGTCTAAAAAGAATTTTTAAGAATGTCAATTATAAACTTGTGTATAGTGCTAATAATAAATTACAACAATTATTAGGTAATCCAAAAGATAAAACACCTCCAGTGGAAAGGTCGGGTATTTATGAAATTTCTTGTAAAGATTGTAATCAGAAATAGGTCGGGCAAACTAGAAGATCAATTTCAATTTATAATCATCTGCTGATGATGCTAACATGGTTAGCGAAACGCGCGTCCAGTGTAAAAGTAAAAGTGTTTTGGTGTATTGTGGTGATTTAGTGTTTTTATTTTGCTGTGTAACACCAAAGGTTCCAACCCTCAACTGTAGCCCTATGCTCCACGTAGGAGTAAAGGGCAAAATGAAAATGGACTTCTACTAATGATAGATTCTAAACGTATACAGCCTGGAAGTTAATGCATGCTAAATCAATTTAACAGCCTACAAAAAATGTTTTATCAATACAAGTTTCACAATTTTTCACACAGCCCTCGTATATAAACCAATTTGTCAGGAATTTCTTAATTAACACATTCTGTTAGACGGACAGAAACGAAGAAATTATAACACCCACGGCGAAGGACATTATACACAGCGGTTACAAAATTTAAAGAGTAAATAAAAGCCAACACAGGCACTCTTCGCAGACGACAACTTTCCAATCTGTATATCTGGTATACAGGATTCGGCAATAGCGCGTCGGCCATCTGTAACTCCTAGAGTAAAAAAAACTTGAGAATTTTGTTTAGGTGCAAACTTAAAGTATGTACGAGGATGTATTTCAGGAAAATATTTTAACTTCTATAGGGTGGCTCAAAAAAGTATGTGTGGATCGGGATGATTTTTTTTTAAATGTAACACCCTGTATATTATTACATTTTTGCAAATGTTCCTTTTTGAACTCTCCATCTAATAAAAAATAATATACAGGGTGTTCCATTTAAAAAAAAATATTTTTAATTTTACAAAAATTAATTTATAATTTAGAAATTTTGGTATAGAATTTTGAACATCCTATATGATTTAAGACCATCTAAAGTAAAAACCTAATATAGTTTTTTATTTCAGGACAGATATTGTATTCGTAATAATTTTTTTATGTAGGTTGGAAAAAATATATATATATACAGGGTGAGGTTCCCACGATGTTCTCTAGGGGTATCTCGGAAACTACTGGAGATAGAGAGTCGGTTAAATGGGGAAAGAATTGCAGTTTTGTGGGGTCATAAATATGCGCCTTTCAGATTTTTGAAAAAGTTCATGGCTTACTAGATATTTCGGAAAAAACAAATTTCGGCTATTTTAAAAATTGTCATTAACTCCATTATAAGCTGTTTTAGACAAAAAGTTTTCAGATAAAAGTTGTAGATAATCACATCCTTAATGAGACTGTGCCCTCCGTTTTCTTCTAAAGCCTGTCATTTGTGACATATGACACAAACATATGTTTTTTTAAATGGAAACCATAGTTGGCCATGACATCATAAAAAGCGCCATTTTTTAAGCTTTTCAGCCATATAAGCTAAAATATGTTTTCTTCGAGAAATTACTGAGTTATAGTCAATTCTTATAATTTTTAAACAATTTCACTTAGTTAGCCATGGAAACAAGTTTAATCGTCTTTGCTCTCGGAAATGTGAAGCTGTCACATCCAAACTTCGTAAATTAAAATAAGCAAAAATTGTAAATATGAATTTTTCAAATGAGGAAAAGCGTGTAGGATTATTGGTTCAACTTTTTTGACCATACATTTTCGAGGATACGTTAACCGGTGAATGTTACGTTTTTTAGAGAACGGTTTTCAAGACAGGTTAGAAAAGTTACATTTAGTTATAGCCAATTCTGATCTTTCTTGATTAATTTCAATTGGATTGTACAGTACGTCTGGTGGATCTGTGTCTATGAAAGGAATGCGGACAAAAAACATGTAAATAAACAGCAATATATTTTAAACGTCGATTTGACGAGTACGTCACCGCAAATCGCTCCGCCCACTCATTTTATTGGCTATTTGCAAATTTGTCGAATTTTTATTGATGGGACGCGTCGTTTCATTTTTTACGAAAAACATCGAGAGAATATCGTTTCCCCTCACACGGATACCCCGTAGCTACAAAACGGACAGACGTACTGTATGGTATTCTTATTCTATTATGATTTATAAAACTTATAAAAAGTTAGAATATATTACTAAACGGTTCCTTACAATTTACATTACACAAACTAAAACTTAAAAAATAATATCACTGCATACACTTTAAGTTATTTTAGAAAATGTTCAAAAAATCCGCCATTGTTTTGAGTTGCATCTCTTTAAAACTGAATTACTACCTATTCTCATAGAAGGACCGGTCGACTTAATTAAACTTCTCTCGTACCGCCACTTCGAGTGCTTCTCTTAATTCACAAGTTCTTTTGTAAACTTTATTGTTAACCATACCATATAAAAAAAATCTAAAATGGATAGGTCAGGTGATTGAGGAGGCCCAAACAATTGGTCCACCTGAGTTTGCATAATTATGATATAAATAATTTTTAACATTTCTTTCATTATGAGGGGGGGAGGAACCACTCTAATGATGCGGGAGTATCTACACGCTTTTCTTCATTTGAAAAATTCATATTTACAATTTTGGTTTCCATTTAAAAAAAACATATATTTGTGTCATATGTCAAAAATGACAGGCTTTAAAAGAAAACGGGGGGCACAGTCTCATAAAGGATGTGATTATCTACAACTTTCATCTGAAAACTTTTTGTCTAAAATAGCTTATAATGGAGTTAGGGACAATTTTTAAAATAGCCGAAATTTGTTTTTTTCGAAATACCTAGTAAGCCTTGGACTTTTTCAAAAATCTGAAAGGCGCATATTTATGACCCCACAAAACTGCAATTCTTTCCCCATTTAACCGACTCTCTATCTCCAGTAGTTTCCGAGATACCCATAGAGAATATCGTAGGAAACTCACCCTGTATATATTTATATTTTTTATTAATATCTCTGGAATTACCGAAATATATTTACTCATTTCTTAGGATTATGTAAAGTGATTTGAAACGAAGAAAAAAATGCAATAATATACAGGGAGTTTCATTAAAAAAATCATCCCTATCCACTCACACTTTTTTGAGCCATCCTCTAGAAGTTAAAATATTTTCCTGAAATACATCCTAGTACATACTTTAGGCAAAGCTTTAAGTTTGCATTTAAACAAAATTCCAAAAGTTTTTTATTCTAGGAGCTACAGATGCCCGACGCACTATTGCCGGACCCTGTATAATATACCAGTAATAATCATAATTTTTTTTGGAATTTTAACAGAATTTTTTAAACTTATTTTTATTTAATTAATATCGTTATCAAAAATTATAACTTTTATTAACTAGAATTATAGAAGGTTTTTAAAATATAAAAAAATAAATATAAATGCAGTTTAGGTTATTAATGATATATGTATTTTGTAAATGTACATTCTTATAATACGTTATATCCTTCAAATGTTTCAATCAATTGTTTGTGTCTATTAACTGTAAAAATTAATTATGTATGCAGGTTATTAAAATTCTATTAAACCTATTAAGTATCAGAAAATTTAGCGTTGTTTTGATTATTTTGCAATTAGTTCGAATGTTTTATAGAGTTCCCGCATCTAAGGATGAGCCCTCCGCGTCATTAGTGGCACTATTAGAAAAGTTTCTGAATTAATTATTATTAGGTCGGTCAAGTTTGCCCCCCGTACTAGAGGAAATTCAAAAAGAGATATACCACTATTTTGCACACATTTTGCACAATTTTGCACACCATAAATAATATTTTGCACATTTACCTAAGAGAAACTAGAGCCGTTTTTTAAACGGGGGGCAAACTTGACCGTTCCCCCCCATTTGTTACGAAATTGATTTATTTCTATGTACATCGATTCGGCTAATTTTGCACAATTTTGCACACCTATTTTTAAATTTTGCACACCCTCCTGACGGAAGTTATAAGGGGTTGAAAATTTGAAATTTCCCCCCCATCTGTGACTAAATTGAATTTTGTTTATATCAAACGAATGGGCTAATTTTGCACAATTTTGCACACCTGTTTTTGAATTTTGCACATTCTCCTGATTAAAGTTATGCGGGTTTGAAAATTTGCAATTTCACCCCCAATCTGCTACGAAATTGAATTTCGTTTATATCAAACGAGTCGGCTAATTTTGCACAATTTTGCACACCTATTTTAGAATTTTGCACACCTTCCTGACGAAAGTTATGAGGGTTTGAAAATTTGCAATTTCCCCCATCTGCTAAGAAATTGAATTTTGTTTATATCAAACGCATCAGCTAATTTTGCACAATTTTGCACACCTTCCTGACGAAAGTTATGAGGGTTTGAAAATTTGCAATTTCCCCCCATCTGCTAAGAAATTGAATTTTGTTTATATCAAACGCATCAGCTAATTTTGCACAATTTTGCACACCTTCCTGACGAAAGTTATGAGGTTTTGAAAGTTTGCAATTTCCCCCCTATCTGCTACGAAATTGAATTTTGTTTATATCAAACGCATCAGCTAATTTTGCACAATTTTGCACACCTTCCTGACGAAAGTTATGAGGTTTTGAAAGTTTGCAATTTCCCCCCCATCTGCTACGAAATTGACTTTTGTTTATATCAAACGAATCGGCTAATTTTACACAATTTTGCACAGCTACTTTCGAATTTTGCACACTCCTCTGACAAAAGTTAAAAGGGATTGAATATTTGAAATTTGTCCCATTGTGTGTGAATTGTCTCATTTAAAAAATGTATGAGTCATATTTGAAAATGACAGATCTCAGCGACGCGACGTGGAAAACTGTACGGAACCCAGACTTCACCTTTTCGATAAGTTATAGGATAACCGAGATATGAGGGTTGTGGAAAAATGCAAAATTTTCAAATTTGCCAGGCATTTCAGGAAGTAAGAGGGCTAGGACAAATCTGTGTGTAGAAGCTTTAGTTTCATAAATGTTCTTCTATGCAAGCTATAAATTATTGAAAAGGTGAAATCTAAGTTTCGTGCAGCTTTTCACGTCGCTGAGATCTATCATTTTCGAAATATGACTCATACATATGTATTTTTAAGTGGGACATTTCACACACAATGGGACAAATTTCAAATATTCAAACTCTTATAACTTTTGTCAGGAGAGTGTGCAAAATTCGAAAATAGCTGTACAAAATTGTGCAAAATTAGCCGATTCGTTTGATATAGACAAAATTCAATTTCGTGACAGATGGGGGGGAAATTGCAAATTTTCAAACCTTCATAACTTTAATCAGGATGGTGTGCAAAATTCAAAAACAGGTGTGCAAAATTGTGCAAAATTAGCCGATTCGTCTGATATACACAAAATTCAATTTCGGGACAGATGAGGGGGGGGGGAATTGAAAATTTTCAAACCTTCATAACTTTAATCAGAATGGTGTGCAAAATTCAAAAACAGGTGTCCAAAATTGTGCAAAATTAGCCGATTCGTTTGATACAAACAAAATTCAATTTAGTCACAGATGGGGGAAATTTCAAATTTTCAACCGCTTATAACTTTCGTCAGAAAGTGTGCAAAATTCAAAACAGTGTGCAAAATTGTGCAAAATTAGCCGAATCGATGTACATAGAAATAAATCAATTTCTTAACAAATGGGGGGGAACGGTCAAGTTTGCCCCCCGTTTAAAAAAACGGCCCTGGTTTCTCTTAGGTAAGTGTGCAAAATATCATTTATAGTGTGCAAAATTGTGCAAAATGTGTGCAAAATAGTGGTATATTTATTTTTGATTTTCCTCTAATACGGGGGGCAAACTTGACTGACCTATTATTATTGTGTAGTTTTAGCAAGTGTTTTGGTGAAATATTATACATCTTAAAATTAATTTCCCGTGCAAAGTATTTCCAAAAAAATTCCTGTATGTAAACAAGGTGTTTCAAAAAACATGTGCTATCTCTCGTGGGGAGATTCATCTCGTAATAATAAGATTTATTTTTCATATTGACATAGGTCTGATTCTGCTTTGTTTTCGTAGCTACAGGAAGTTAAAGTCTTCATCTTTTTTCAATTTATTATTATTTTCTTCCAAGTGCTTTTAGTGATTCGAATGAAATTTTAACGGCAAAAGTGACTTTAAATGCGATATATTTTAATGTTAAAAAATGTGTCGACAGGTTCACCAGGGACGTGAACATGGGTTATCACTGGAATATTTTTCTAAAAAAATATATGCGCCACAGACTTTTTTTCATCTTATTAGCAAAATTGTGTAGACCGTTGCTGATTAAAAGTTGTCCCTTCAACATTTTAGTTTCCTTGCTGAAATAACCGCTATATAGTTAATTTGCCTTAAAACAATTCTAATATTGTAATCGCAAAACATTTTCCGATGCATTTTATCAATCATATCGACATTGACAATAAAGCCCATAAACCTGACTAAATGAAATTTTGGCAAAAATTTAAGATACCGAGCAGCTCTTCATTTTACTTTATAGAGCAAATTATTGTAACAGATATTTTATTTAGATTAAAGGTGCAAAAATTAGTTTAAATCGAATTTTATTATCGCTATGTTGGTAACATTGGGCTGTTTTCAGCAAGGTTGTCGTTTATTATTTGACAATTATCCTAATGTCAGTCATTATTTTTTATAATATCGTTTTGTTGTTGAATCTTTGTGAGTAATTCTTGTTTTTTGCTTATTTTCATAGTCTTTTTTAAATTGTACTTTTAAGCACAAACAGTTCTTTTAAAACCTAAATTTTCGAGTTTTTTAACTCTTTAAACTTTTTTTTAAACTTTTAATTTCATTTAAACAGTCGAAGCAAAGAGCTTGTAGCTTGTACCTTCCCTGATAAACTATTTTGAACGAGAACGTGACAATCAAGGTCCTTTATTATCCTGCAGTCAGAGATGTAAGTTTGATTGATAAGCACATTACACCACTTTCAAAGTTATTTCTACGTTAGTTTTTATTAAATTTTGTGATTATTAGTTTTTGCATTAATAGCATCCTCTTACATGTTATTACCATTTATGGCCTTGTAAGATATACATCGATAAATAAATAAATAACCCATTATAACGCTTAGAATAATCTTCATAATGGACTAGTTTTTGCCAATATGTAATAAGTAAAAAAGTTATAAAACAAATAAATCAATTAATTATTAAATTAAAAATAAAACGTAAAAATCTTTAAGAATGATATAATAAATATATCGTTTGTCGCTTTTAAATTATTAAGATTCATTTCATAAATCCATCACAATCTGGCAGCTCTGTCACCATCGCTTGTCACTCGAAGTTAATCACGTGCATCGGAAATTGTTTTGCGATTACTATAGCAATTAACGTTTAAAAAATGTTAATGTCATTAACTTGCCAAAATGTTTAATCAATACTCACTGATTCCACATTAAAAAATAATTAAAAAAATTCCTGTAAACATAGGTGTCGAAATAGTTTTTAATTTTCATAGTTTTAAAGTTACAGGATGTAAAAACTTTAAAAAAATAGGCATTTTGTAATAATCTTAAATACCATTATTTTTGGGAGGAATTTGCTGTAGGTATAGATTTTTAGTGTAGGTAGCACTGTACACATCAGTGCTTTCAATTTTAATAAAATTTAATAAATTAGATTAAATAAATATTTTATTTTTAATTTAATTTTATTAATTATTGTGACTTAATAATATCACAATTAATAAAATAAAATTATAAAATGGTTTATATTATCGAGGAGACCGAAATGGACAAAATATCAAGATGCAACTTTTAATCGGCATTAAATGGCCTACACAATTTGAC
This sequence comes from Sitophilus oryzae, assembly GCF_002938485.1. Taxonomy (NCBI): domain Eukaryota; kingdom Metazoa; phylum Arthropoda; class Insecta; order Coleoptera; family Curculionidae; genus Sitophilus; species Sitophilus oryzae. The sequence goes on from NW_022147314.1 coordinate 27,506, forward strand.
TAATGAGAGGAAGAATGTCAGTGGAGCACATGTTTTTTTTAGAAACATATTCCAGTTATAAGATATGTTCACGTCCCTGGTGAACCTGTCGACATATTTTTTAGTATTAAAATATGTCGCATTTAAAGTAACTTTTACCCTTAAAATTTCATTCGAATCATTAAAAGCACTTGGAAGAAAATAATAATTGAAAAAAGATGAAGCCTTTAACTACTTGTAGCTACGAAACAAACCAGAATCAAGCCTATGTCAATATGAAAAATAAATCTTGTTTACACATTCACATGTTTTTTGAAACACCCTGTATATTTCGTAACAAGACTTGTTGAATAAAAAACGTATTTCTCATTTAATACAATTTGAATATTTTAACAGTTTTCCTATTATTTTAAAAACGAATATACTAAAGCCCTATACACTTGTAATGTTTCTTTTAGACCGACACCGATATGGTCATTGAAATTTCACTCGTCTCCCTATTCGAACAGTTCGTCATATTTCCACGTTTCCCCTCTCTCTCTCTCACACACTAACTTTATTACTTCCCCCTATCTCTTCTACAGCCATATCCCTCCTCACCACCTGTTTCACGCTCCGCTAATGGCCATTTCCTTCCGCTCCGCGTTCCAAAACGATTTCGAGAGTTGTTGTTAAAATTCCATTGTTGTCGAATTTTCAGATTCTTCGCGCACACATCATACACCGCCGCTTTGTCTACTACAGTAGAATACTCTTTATTTCATCAAGCGCCTTGTTGATTTTCAACTAAGGACGTACTTACTCACGCATTGTTCGTCCACCTGACCAGACCTATGCCCGGTTGAAATTAAGCGCGATTTAAAACAACGGCAAAAAGTGCGTGGGTCCTGAATAACAAACAATATAGTCAGGAGAGATGTGTCAGTTAGTGTCGTGCGAGTAGTGTTGCTGGTAGTGTTTCGGTGTTATCGAGATGGCGATGATATCGTTGGTCGGGAGCAAAGTGATCTTGGCGCTGACCAATTTTTTGTTGTTGGTAAGTGAGATGGCGAGATGGGGTCAGAGTTTAGAGGAATGTTGTGTTAATAAGTGTTTTCCGGTTTTTGTCTATTGTCTGTCTGAGATATGAACACCGATTTTTTAATGATTTTAATTAATTCGTAAAATAATTACAGGTATGACTGCCATGTAAACAAAAAAATAAAAAACAAAATGCGAAATATAAGTTTTTGTTAATGTTTTATATTTTATTGATATATTGACAAATCAAGCTCTGTTTTTGTTTATATAAATAAATATTACATTAGAGTAAATACTATAAGCAGTAGAGTTATTTAAAAATCAATGACCAGCTCATGATGATAACATTAGCCAACCAATTTTGTTGGATTAATATACAGGGTGAGTTTTCTATGCTCTCTATGGGTATCTCGGAAACTACTGGAGATAGAGAGTCGGTTAAATGGGGAAAGAATTGTAGTTTTGTCGGGTCATAAATATGCGCCTTTCAGATTTTTGAAAAAGTTCATAGCTTACAAGATATTTCGAACAAAACAAATTTTGGCTATTTTAAAAATGGTCTCTAATTCCATTATAATCTATTTTAGACAAAAAGTTTTCAGATAAAAGTTGTAGATAATCACATCCTTAATGAGATTGTGTTCTACTTTTTTTTCTAAAGTCTGTCATTTTTGACATATGACACAAACTTATGTTTTTTAAATGGAAGCCATAGTTGGCCATGACTTCATAAAAAGCGCCATTTTTTAAGATTTTCAGTGATATAAACTATAATAGGTTTTTTCCGAAAAATTACTGAGTAATAGCCAGTTCTTATCATTTTTAAACAATTTCACTTAGTTAGCCATGGAAAGAAGTTCAATCGTCGTTGCTCCCAGAAATTTCAAACTGTCACATCCAAACTTTGTAAATTAAAATAACCAAAAATTGTCAATATGAATTTTTCAAATGAAAAAAAGCGTGTAGGATTATTATTTCAACTTTTCTTGGCCCTACATTTTCGAGGATACGTTACATACGCTTTTTAGAGAACGGTTTTTAAGACATGTTAGAAAAGTCATCAATAAAGCGGTTCCAACATGACTTTCATCACTATGGTTGGGTATGACACACCCCCATAATGAAAAAAATGTTAAAAATTATTTATATCATAATTATTTAAACTGAAAGATAGGAAGAGGTAGACCAATTGTATGGACCTCCTCGATCACCTAACCTATCTATTTTAGATTTTTTATGCGGTATATTTTTTGAATATTTTCTAAAATAACTTAAAGTGTATATAGTGATATTATTTTTTTAAGTTTTAGTTTGTGTAATGTAAATTGTAAAGACGTGTTGAATAAAATATTCTGCCCTTTTATAAGTTATAAATTATAATAATTAAATAAGTAGCATAATAAGAATACCATACCAACATTGCCAACTAAGTGAAATTAGTCAAGAAAGATAAGAATTGACTATAACTCAGTAATTTTTCGAAAAAAAACATATTATAGCTTATATCGCTGAAAAGCTTAAAAAATTGCGCTTTTTATGAAGTCACGGCCAACTATGGTTTCTATTTAAAAAAACATAAGTTTGTGTCATATGTCAAAAATGACAGGCTTTAGAAAGAAACGGAGAACACAATCTTATTAAGGATGTGATTATCTACAACTTTTATCTGAAAACTTTTTGTCTAAAATAGATTATAATGGAATTAGAGACCATTTTTAAAATAGCCGAAATTTTTTTTTTCGAAATATCTAGTAAGCCATGAATTTTTTCAAAAATCTGAAAGACGCATATTTATGACCCCACAAAACTGCAATCTTTTCCCCATTTAACTGAGTCTCTATCTCCAGTAGCCTCCGAGATACCCATAGAGAACATCGTAGGAAACTCACCCTGTCCCTGTATAATATTTTTTACATTTCGGTAAACTAACGATATAGATATGAAATAAAATTTCTTCTTAAACTGACATTGACTTTAATTCTGATTTTTTCCACAACTTTTCGGTGAGATATATTAGTTGACCGTCTTGACCGTTATCAAGTGTGAACTTGATAGAACGTCAGGGATTCATACATTATGCAAAATTTCAAAATTAAAGACAATGTCAATTTAAAGAAGAGATTTTATTTCATATTTTCCATCACTACTATCATTTCCAAACAAATAATGATCGCTAAGTTAATGAAAAAATAATATATCGACCATTGACATATTCTTCTGGGAAAGAGCGAAAGTCAAATGTTCTCTTATAATATAAAATTCGGCCACCCTAAAAATTTGACTAAGTTTGATGTTTTATAACTTTTTATTTTGTAATCCGATTTTTATGATTATAGTATCAGTGTGAAGATAAATTTATTGCCATTATTTTTTATTATTTTAATGGCTTATATTCTTCGGTTAGATGGGTTTATACCGGAGTAAATCAAAACATTGTTTTTGCAATAAATTCAAAACCCCCTCTGGAAAAAATGAGACGGGCATTTTGGACAAAAAAACACTTTCCTGTAATCTTAGATGTATTCCCAACATTTCATTTTTTGAATTTTCCCATTATCTCTATTCTTTTATGAGCTACACATTTTTAAGTAAAGTATTGATTTCAGAGATTCTTTTATTGACAAAAAGAATAATTTTATAGTAATTTTAATAGCGTATATCGTAGCAATAACAGCTCCAGGTCTTCGTCATATCGAATGAATAAGGGCAGTTATTCTTTCTTGATCTATAGCTTTGACTCTTGCTTGAGATCTGATTCTAGCTTGAGATCTGAGCCTTGGAGAAATAGATTTGATCATCTAATGTTTTTCGTGTCTTGTCCTGGCCGGTTAAAAGATGCCCAAATCGTATTTTTAATCGTATCTCAATTTTTCCAAACGGAACAAGGGTGGCTCGTTAACATATTATTTGGAAAAAGCATTTTTTACGATTAATTTGGTACCACACACTTGGTATTTCGAGTCAAATTTTCGTTATAAACCACATCTTATAATTTCAAATAAACCATATGCAAAAATGTCAAAAGTTGACATATGATATGTCATTCTATCTATTCAAAGTGTCATTTTCTATCAAATAAACTAGAAATATTACAGAGGGTGCCATTTAAAAATCAAAAGTTGTGGTCATTTCCGGTGAAACAGTAAGTGACCAAAAACAATTGAATAGGCCAATCAGTCATAATTTATGTCATCTACTAACATACCAAATCTCATTTTTTTATCTGAAAAAATAACAAAGTTATAGGGGTGATCCACTTTTGAGACGCACACGGTATAAAAAATATATAAATATATAAAAACAAATTCTCATTTACCTAAAAATAAAAAAAAATCCAATTACTATTCTTAATCGTCTACCGTTGAAATTACAATATTTATTTAAAATTAAATTGAACATTTGATCTTAAGCGGGATATAAATATTATTAATATAGAAAAAAAAATTATTTGTTTTATTTTCTAAAGATTGACTAATAAATCGGTATTTACAAATAAATTACCATTATTAAAATTAAAAGATAATGGGTGAGCCGCCAAATATACCGGAATTGAGGCAACTATTGTTGGAGAAAGTGATAAAAAATCACCAATCACCAAAGAAAAGACAGAACAAAATTGTCAATGACAAAATTCTCAACGACAAAAAGCAATAAACCATATTTACTAAACTGTGCGAGTTAGCGTAAATAATATAATATTATACTAAATTACTTCTATGTATAACTGTAAATTAGATAATCTAGATTTTTTTTTGTTAACAATAAGTACCATCTATGTGGCACAAATTATTCACGGGACAAAAATGTTTGGTTTACTGTAAAGTTGTTAACAGGTATAGGAAATTGATTCTGTATGGAGAATTACCGAGAGAATTAATAAAACTACAGTAATGGAAGTTTGTCCTGAATTATCTATTAAAAGTATCAAAAAAGATTTCTGAATTAATTATTTTATTAATTTTTAGCTCCATCTACGGTAACGCAGGTGAAGCAAACTTTTAATTATTTTAACTTAGTGTATTTCAAGAATATGTACATACAGTGTGAGTCTCAAATAAGTGCTAATATTTTTACGGGTAATATATTTAGACTCCAGAAACACGATTATGAAGCTTTTTTCGCGAAAAAAAATTTTTTTTAGTTTTTAGTTAAAAAACATAATTTGTTGATACTATGACAACAAAGTAGATTAAATTTACAAGAAAGAAAATCCAGTAAAGATCCAGTGGTTTTTTTTTTGAAAACCTAATCAGTTATTTTGGACTTTTTTGAAAAACGGTAAATTATTTTATCGAGATCTACCAGCCTTGAAAATATTTGCACTTATTTAAGATTCACCCTGTACAGATAATTGTCTTATTTAGTTTTAGCTTTTTTTTAAGGCAATGGTAACGCAGGTTTTGAAAATATTTTTGTCAATATACAGGGTGATTCAAACATATTTTCAAACTAAAGTTGTATATTTTAAATGGAATACTGTATCGACTCTATGGAATACTGTAACTCGTCAGAGGTTTTACATTGATATGTACTTACACTGGGTTAGAGAACGTTTAGTTAGGGATACTGTATATTTATTAGCTCAGTGGATTTGCCATTAAATTTAAATTCAAAAAATACCATAATATCTTATACTATCCCGAGTGATTATCGAAATATAACCGTTTTTAAACTAAATTTACTGCTTATTTAAAGCCCTCTCAAAATTCTAAACCGAAGAATTTTATTTTTTTTTAATAGGAAATACTGGATAATAGTGTGTGTTCTTCAAAATTCGGTCTACCAAAATTTGCAATCTTGTTTGATATTTTTTTAATGGAACACCCTGTATTTTGTATCATAATCTTGAGAGCTTTGTTGAATTTTTTCATTTTATTGAGCACTTCCTATACCTAAAATAGATATTTAATGAGAAAACTCTACAAAATTCCGCCACCCTAAAATTTTGACTAAGTTTGATGTTTCATAGCTTTTGAATTTGTAATCCGATGTTTATGATTATGGTATTAGTTTGTAGATACATTTGTTGGCATTATTTTTTATTATTTTAGTAGCTTATAATATTTCGGTTAGGTTAGGTTAGGTTTATACCTGGGTAAATCAAAACATCGTTTTTGGCAATAAATTCAAAACACTCTGTGGGGGGAAAAATGGGACGGGCGTTTTGGATAAAAAACGCTTTCCTGCAATCTCAGATGTTTTTCTAATATTTATTTTTTTTAATTATCCTATTATCTCTAGTCTTTTATGAGCTACACATTTTTATAAATATTTTTGCAATGCTGAATTTGTTGAAAATGGAGATCTCAAAGACTACCGTTATATTGAGGATGTCCTCCAAAAAGTTGTCGTTCCATTTGCTCCTTTGATTGGAAACCAGTTTATGTTTATACTGATGCATGATAATGCCGGGCCCCACGTTGCGCAGGGTAACGAGTTAGGAGTACGAGTAGTTAACGAGTACCTGTATGAGGTTGGACTTCAAAGATTGGAATGGCCTCCTTGTAGTCTTGTAGTCCCGACCTCAATCCTATCGAACATTTGTGCGATAAACTTAATAGAGCTGTTTGCCGTCGTCCTATTTCACCACAAACTTTACAAGAGCTATAGCTAGCATTAACGGAGATTAATGCCTTAGCTCTTGTAAGGGGTTTTCTTGATCCTTTTTTTTCACAATAAGGGGCCGTCCTCTGCTGGAAACACTTTGACTCGAAATACCAAGTGTGTGGTACCAAATTAATCGTAAAAAATGCTTTTTCCAAATAATATGTTAACGAGCCACCCTTGTTCCGTTTGGAAAAATTGAGATATGATTAAAAATACGATTTGGGCATCTTTTAACCGGCCAGGACAAGAAACGAAAAACATTAGACGATCAAATCTATTTTTCCAAGGCTCCTTGATTAAAAATTAGTAATATATAAGTAAACATACAGTATACACAGCCATGGCACTCTAGATTGAAATTTAAAATACGATTGTTTTTTAGGCAAAAATGTCAAAAGTTGTCTATTCTATTCAAAGTGTCATTTTCTATCGGATAAAGTAGAAAGTAATTTCCGGTGAAACAAGAAGTGACCAAAAACAATTGAATTCGTCAATCAATACTAATTTATGTCATATACTAACATACCAAATCTTGTTTTTTTTATCTGAAAAAATTAAAAAGTTATAGGGGTGAGCCACTTTTGAGACGCACCCGGTATATTAGATTTGCGAACTGTTCTTTATTTAAGACATTACTTGACATTAACAAATTTTAAATCTGATCGTAAATAAATATTGCCTATATCAACTTTAAGGCAGTTAGGAATAGTATTTAAAATTGTATCTTTAGTTAAATGAGAATTTGTCTTTTTTTTACTTATTAAGATTTCTTCATTAAAGATACTATTATTGCTTTTTTATATCCATTTGTATTAAAATGCAAATGATGTTTTAAAGTTCAGTGAAAATCACACGAGTATTTTCAAGATGCTGAAGATTTATACAATGTTATGCACAACATAATCTATACTAATATATAAAATCCTGTGACTGTGAAAAGTGACTGACATACTGATTAATCACGATCCTCAAACCACTCAACGTAAGAAACTCAATTTTGGCATACAGGTTGATTTTAGGGTGTAGAGGTTCGATAAGAAAGGATTTTTCGAAATTCCAGTTTCAAGGGGGTGAAATCGCCCCTCAAATATTACAATATTTTTTATTTAAAAAACGGTCAAGTTTCCGAAAAAACGCTTAAACACGTATATTTTATTTTGTTCTTTTACATATTTTAATATTTTTTAAAAATGTATACAGGGTGTTTAGAAAAATCTGGTCATTGATTAATCACGATCCTGCTTAAAGCGCTTGACGTAAAAGGCTGATTTTTGGAAAACGGATTGACTTTAGGGTGTAGAGGTTCGATAAGAAGGGATTTTTCAAGACTCGCATTCTACGGGGGTGAAACTATCCCTCAAATATTAAAATATTTTTTTATTTAAAAACCGGTGAGTTTTTCGGAAAAACTCTTAAAAACGTATATTTTATTTTGTTGTTTTACATATTTTAAGATTTTTTATAAATTTATACAGGGTGTTTCATAAAATATGGCCATTGAGTAATCACGATTCTGCTTAAACTGCTTGACGTTTAAAGCTGATTTTTGGCAAACGGATTGACTGTGGGGTGTAGAGGTTCGATAAGGAGGGGTTTCTCGAATCTCAAATTCCAAGAGGGTGAAAACGCCGCTCAAATATTACAATATTTGTTATTTATTAAACGATTAGTCTTTCTGGAAAACGCTTGGACAAGCATAATTTATTTGGTTTTTTACATATTTTGAAATTTTTTAAAAAATCATACAGGGTGTTACAAAAAGTTGGGTAATTTCTTAACCACGATTCTGCTTAAACTGCTTGACGTAAAAAGCTTATTTTTGGCAAAGGGATTTTTCGAAAGTCAAATTCCAACGAGATGAAACTACCCTTCAAATATTACCAAGTTATATAATAATATCGCCATATTGTTTTTTCTCATGCTGACATAAATGTGAGAAAATTTTTATCCAGTTTGTATGTTAATGGAAATTCTTGCTTTGCTTTATCATCACCATTACAAATGAGTAATTCGATGCGAACGAAGTCGCTGGTACACTCTAGTTAAATATAAAGTCATTTAATAATTAAATTCGATTCAATTTAATTAATAAATATCATTAATAAATTAATCAGAATACAAAATTCAACAGAATATACACCACTGATTAAACAAATGTATAACAAAGAAAAAACTACGGTAATATAATGTTAACAAGCATTTTCAATTGATTTATATTATCAAAACACGATGCATAATAGATTACCTTTCAATGCACATTGACCCTTTATCTAACTATAGCATGTCACTTTAAAATTGTTTTTACTACCAAAATCGATTTTTACTGTTTTATTATAATTAAAATGCAAGATAGCAGCATATGTACCTAGATATATGTTATTTCAAATGATAAAATAATAATTGCTACATATCACTGTATTTTATACAGGGTCCGGCAATAGTGCGTCGGTCATCTGTAGCTCCTAGAATAAAAAACTTGGAAATTTTGTTTAAGTGCAAACCTAAATTATGTACTAGGATGTATTTCAGAAAACTATTTTAACTTCTATAGGGTTGCTCAAAAGTGGTGTGTGAGTGGATCGGGATGATTTTTTTTAAAATGGAACACCCTGTATATTATTGCATTTTTTGGCTTCCTTTCAGATCACTCTACATCATCCTAAAATATGAGTAAATATATTTCGATAATCTCAGAGATATTAATAAATAAAAAAATTATATTTTTTAACCTTCCTTAAAAAAAATATTACAAATACAAGAACTGTTCTGAAATCAAAACTATATTAGGTATATTATACTTTAGATGGTCTATACTTACTTTACTATAAATAGACTCTTCATTTTAACATAAACTAATGGGAAGCACACACTTTAATCAACTTTGGTATTTAGTTTGATTTAGTAGCTTAAAAATAATGCTGGTTTTAGATTTTTAACAATCAGAGATTGACTGGCTTCAAAACGTTTGTATTGCAATTCTGATGTTTATTAAATTTTATATCATACTATGTTTTTATAATGCTATCATTAAATTCAGTTTATTTTTTTCTAGGGATGCGGATTCACACTGGTTACTGGTGGCATGTTGGTCCTATTTGACTCCGATCGAATCTTACTTTCAAAGTTGCTGGTAGCTGGACCTTTGTCTGACTTGCCTCATCCCATGTTATATTATGTAGCTATAGGATTAGCTCTTTTGGGATTGTCTCTCGCAACAGCAGGAATTTTGGGATGTTGGGCGTCCTGTCTACATAATTATTGGCTGCTGTCTATCGTAAGTATGACTATTTTTTAATCAACTTCTTATAGTATAGTGATTTTTTGGCAATTGTGAGACTTTTTAAGTTGATTACATCAAAATTGAGTTGTAAATCAAATATTTCTTTAAATATATAGTTAAGGTATATAGATTTGAAGTAAATAATGTTCCAAGTACCAAAATCATTATTTCGAGATAAACAACATTTTTGTTATATAACCAATGTATTAGAAAGGGCGTCCCTTTTGAGAACTTTTTTCAATACAATTTAATAGCTGTGGTACTTAGCGCTTTGTATATGTTGTTGATTAAGGAACTTCGAACATTTTACAAATAAAACATGAAAATCCGAGTTTTTGGGACTTGAACATTATTTACTTCAAGTCGTCAGTGTTGTATGACTACTTTATACCGCACACTGAGAATTCGTTGCCAGTGAAGTGAAATATTCATGTTTATGCAGTTTTTTTAAATATGTTGAAGAAAAATTGGTTCAGGTGTAAAGTTTCAAAGAAATCTTAAGATTCTAAAACAATAACTAAAATACATAATATATGAAAACTGTTTTACCACTCGGTTTTTAAGGCGTCCAGGGCGACTCTAGTCCCTCCGAAAAACCCTGCACTAAAGTTTTAAATCGTCGGTTTTTCAGTGCCGGACAATCGCACAGCAGATGATCCATTGTTTTTTTCCTCTACGCATTCTCTGCAGTAATAGTCGTTGGAAATCTTTAATCTCAGGAGGTTCACTACCGTGGGGCAGTTTCCAGTGACGACGTTATAATTTTATGAGTACTAGGTTCTTTTTGTGCTCTAGCAGTTGTTTTGTCTTTTTGCTATCTACCAGTGGCCACAGTCTTCGAGCTGTAGCGCAGTCCTCATGGTGTTGACACGTCTCTTCAGTGTATTGATCGTCACAAGTAGTGGGTGGTGGGTGGTGAGTCATCTGCCACGGCCTCTGCCCTGGATCCCTCTTTGGCAGATCTGTCCGCTTCTGGGTTGTCAACCACATTGCTTTTTGATCTCACTGATTGCATAGTGATGCTTCTTAAAGCGCCCAAGCTGTCAGAGTATATCACGATATCTCCTATTGGTCTATTAGTGAATTTTACTCGTATACTGGCCGCTTCCTTTATAGCGTAAATTCCTGCTTGTAGAAAATGTCTAGTATCTCTGAGTAAATGCCTATACCTGTGCCTCCTGAAGTCACGAAAGCATCTATGTAGACTGCTATCTCTTGAATATTCATTACTTGGTTGCTTTCCCATTCTTCTCTTGTCGGGATGCGAATCATTATCTTTTCTTCAAAATCATGATTCCCTTAATCTTAGGGCACCGTGCACCGTGGGAGGCGAAATCCTTCACGAGCCAGTTGATTGATTGCCCAGAAATGCTTTTAGCGCAGCTTGCGCTGTGTTCTTTGCTCCACTCTAGAGCTTCTAATAGTGCTAATCGCTTAACTTTTGTGAATCTTTTTCTGCTGGTCTCCTTAAATACCACTTCCATACTAGTGTTCCATAGGTAATGATTGGTCTTTTTGTCTTTATTTTGTTATGATTATGTGCACTTTATGGAAGTTAATTTTATTCGTAAATTTTTTTGTCCTTCTTTTGATTAACGTAGTATCATTTTGCGGACAAAAAAATCCGGATATTACAATGAAAATGTCTAATGTTAAACAATCTAAGAAACATAATTTTTCGGATATTTTGTTTTGTTCGTCGATATATGTAGAAACAGCTCAGATTTACACCCAAACTCAAATGAATATTTGGACGATTTTGTTTCTATTCCAACCTTCACTCCTACAAGCTTATAGGTATACTAGCGTGTACCCGCGACTTCGGTCGCGTCGAATTAATCATTTCTAGTGGTGATGATGAATCAAAGCAAGAATTTCCATTAACATACAAACTGGGTAAAAATTTCTCACATTTATGTCAGCATGAGAAAAAACAATATGGCGATATCATTATATAACTTGGTAATATTTGAGGGGTAGTTTCTTCTCGTTGGAATTTGACTTTCGAAAAATCCGTTTGCCAAAAATAAGCTTTTTACGTCAAGCAGTTTAAGCAGAATCGTGGTTAATCAATTACCCAACTTTTTGAAACACCCTGTATGATTTTTTAAAAAATTTCAAAATATGTAAAGAAACAAAATAAATTATGCGTGTCCAAGCGTTTTCCCGAAAGACTAACCGTTTTTTAAATAACAAATATTGTAATATTTGAGGGGCGTTTTCACCCTCTTGAAATTTGAGATTCGAGAAACCTCTCCTTATCGAACCTCTACACCCCACAGTCAATCCGTTTGCCAAAATCAGCTTTAAACGTCAAGCTGTTTAAGCAGAATCGTGGTTAATCAATTACTCAACTTTTTGAAACACCCTGTATGATTTTTTAAAAAAATTCAAAGTATGTAAAAAAACAAAATAAATTATGCGTGTCCAAGCGTTTTCCCGAAAGACTAACCGTTTTTTAAATAACAAATATTGTAATATTTGAGGGGCGTTTTCACCCTCTTGGAATTTGAGATCCGAGAAACCTCTCCTTATCGAATCTCTACACCCCACAGTCAATCCGTTTGCCAAAATCAGTTTTAAACGTCAAGAAGCAGAATCGTGATTACTCAATGGTCATATTTTATGAAACACCCTGTATACATTTTTAAAAAATCTTAAAATATGGAAAACAACAAAATAAAATATACGTGTTTAAGTTTTTTCCGAAAAACTTACCGGTTTTTAAAAAAACTGTAGCGTTTTTTATAAACATTACCACTGCGAACGGCAGCTTTTCATCGGAGAGCAGTCGTGGATAAAGTACCTCACTAGAGAGAAAACTAATCAATAACAATAAACAAAAAATATAGATATTGGGCGCCAGGCATGTACAGAGAAAGAAAACACAGTTGTATATTACTTAAAACTAATGACTATATTTATTCAAGATGGACTGTGATGGTAAATAGCATTGTACCATTTTAATAATTATTATAGTGGTTATATGTCAAAGAAAGTGGTGTTAAGAGTTGTACTAAATATCTATAAAAGTAATACCATTACAAGACATAATGTAATGAAACCTAAGATCTAAATCATATTTTAAATACTAAATCGACATAAATGTTCTTAACAATCTAACCACTAAACATAGTCTGTACGATATTACTTGAGATGTACGTTACAGTTTAAGACTGAAAAGGTGATAAATGTAAACTAAAACCTAAATCTACACTTAGCTGTTCTTTATGTAACCTTGCTTCAAACAGTAGCAGCGTGAGGTGGTCTCGCATCTCTGTACTCGGCCATCCAACACAACCAAAGGGGCCAGAATGAGGACACCATGAATTGATACAGCCGTAACTAACTAGCTTATAGCTGGGAACGAAGCAGCATGGGACTCAAGCTACATCCACGCTGTGGCACTTATATGTAAGAAAAAATCATTCTTACTGGGGACACTCGTCCACAGGACATCCGTACATAAGATAATGTCCGTACGTAAGACACTACCCGTACCTTGGACCCTAAAAATATGAAACTCTTGTTTAAAATCAAACAAGGTCTAATAAACAAAATGAACCTACCTCGAATTACTTCCGAGGGCTCACTAAATAATAAAGAACATGTCCTTTCTTCCATGTGACATTCTGAAGGACAAAAGAAAAGGGACGCCAACGTGCCAGCAAAATACAAATACAAGTTAGGTTGGGACATCCAAAACTCTACCCTAAAAATATGCAGTAATAATATCGAATCTAAAAGGATAATATCTCGTCTTTACCTGTTGGTTTGAAATAGCAGCTGATTCAAATTATACAGCAAGATTTAAATTGCCATTTCTAAAAGCAGGATTTGCAACCGTGGCCAAAAACAAAGTGAGGTTAAAACGCAGAGAGGCGCCTTGGCATATAACAAGGATCTTGACAGCGCGCGCCTCCACAGAACAGTGAAACGATAGTAGGGTTGGCGACTAGAGAACGTAAAAATTACGCGTCAAATAAATTATCAGGCCTGAACGATACGGAATCCGATGACGATACGCCAGACATCATATAAATCATATATAAAAAAATATATGTAACGAACTAAAAACGTTACAAAACAATATTCTAATATTTGAGGGGTGGTTTCACTCCCTTAGAATTCGAGTTTCAAAAAATCCCTTCTTATCGAACCTCTACACCCTAAAGTCAATCCGTTTTCCAAAACTAGCTTTTTACGTCAAGAGCTTTAAGCAGGATCGTGATTAATCAATTACCAGATTTTTCGAAGCACCCTGTATACGTTTTTAAAAAATCAACAAAAATCACAACCAAACTTGACCGTTTTTTAAATAAAAAATATTGTAATGTTTGAGGGGTGGTTTCACCCCCTTGGAACTGGGGGACCCCCTTCTTATCCAACCTCTACACCCTAGAATCAACCTGTATGCCAAAATTGAGCTTCTTACGTTGAGAGTGGTTTGAGCAGGATCGTGATTAATCAGTGAGTCGCTTAAGGATTTTATATATTAGTACAGAATATAAACAAGGGTATAGATTATTTGACAGCTTAACAAATTAAACTACAATTAGCCAATTATAAACAATGAGTCCTTACATACCAATAACGATTTGAATTAATGACTGTATTGATCGATGAAATATATCGTGGTATAAGATAGAACTGAGATATGAATGAAAAAATGTTTTAAATTTATAGTGGGTGGTTAATTATGTAAATATAGCATCGCTTTCACTGGACGTTTGGTTATATAGAAGAAAGCTACAAAGGACTTAAATTATTCTTCTGCAATACAGTGGTAAAACCTATGTCCATCCACATTAACGATCAAAATTATGTTGCAATGATATATTATAATTATATTAGCACAAAACAATATTAAAATACAGGTTTATAATCTTAAATTATAGAGTACCTGTTAGTTAATAATCAACGAGTTTTTTTCAAATAGCAATTTTAAGAAGAATTAGAGCAGACATATATGAATCTGTGGTATAAGCATATAAAGTATTATTTATATGGGTATAAGTATCACAAATAAATCTAGACTACTTACACATAAACATATTACAACATAAAAATATATTTCTAATTGTAAACATAAACATAGTTATTTAAGGTATAATATAATGAATTATACAAATGAATTATACAAATACTTTTTGTTTCAACTAATAGTGGATCTTGAAATGCAGATTCTCTACTGTGTCATCAAGGTCCTGTTGTAGATCAGTTTTCAGTCATCATTCAGTTTTTAAAATCATTATCTTATCAATCTCAAGGGAACATTAACACTATGTTCATAAACCTAGGGTTACCAGAGGTACCCATTAATCCGGACATGTCCGGATTTTCACTACATCAGGTTGGGTCAGGGCGGATATTTCATAAGCGTCCGGATTTTAATGTTCCCTTTTTAGAAATCTCGCAATAATAGAAAATAATATATTAGTTTTAATAAATTTAGTTACTAAAAAAATCGTCCATAAATTCAGCAGTGTAAATTCATTGTTTTACTTAAAGTTTCAAGTTTTGAAAGTAATAAATGTATTTTTTTCACAAAAGTATTAATTTTTGTGACGTGATTGACAACAAAAAAAGTCATTTTAACGCTTAGACATCATAAAAGTAAAGCACTTTTTCGTACAAAAGTACGAAAATAAACTGATATAAAGTGACAAATTCAACGAGCGTAACCATAGTTTGTCGATTACTGAAAGTTAGTCACAACATGGTCACAACTGAAAGCGGAACTGAAGAATCTGGAAGACTCCATCCCTAACCTGGAATGGGTGTCTTCCAACAGTCTGAGATACTCGAAAAAGTTCCTCAGAACTTACGACCGAGAAAAATCAAATCAATTACTTGATTTAAGTAAAAAAAATCTTCGGATTTTCACGGGGTTTCTAACCAGGACACTGTCTCCTCAACGAACACCTCAATAGGCTGAAGCTGAGGAACAACGGCGAATGCAGATTCTGTGGGGAAACACCAGAACACCTTATCACTGAGTGCGCCGAGACGACGACCATTCGTGCCATGAACTTTGGTACGGCTGATATCGAGGATGGAGAGCTGGCCTCTGTGGAGCCGTCTCAGATACTGGCTTTTGTTAAAGCCCTGAGACTGTATGATGAGTTATAACTCGTTATAACTCAAGAAAGGGGAACATAATAGATCTGTAAGGTCGCGGTGATTAACTGCCCTCCAAACATTCTACATTCTACATTCTACGGTTTAAAATCGACGATTTAAAATATTATTTTAATAATTTTTATATGACGTCACGCTAGTTAGATATAACGGATTAATAAATATGTTGTAGAATACATGAAAAAAATAATTATTCCTCGTATTTTTGGGTTGTATTTTAAAAATGATATAGTTTACATGAAATATATATAATATACAGTCAATAAATACAATATATATTTATAGTAATAAATACTTTGGCAAATAAACTATGAACCATACAAATGAGCAAATGTTCTATAATATACAAATAATGAATAGGTACATAAGATAATGGGTAAAATGTAAAATATATTTTAAATTTTGGGTTTGAAAATCGATCTAATTTAACAAAAAAAACATTCAATATTACTAATAGTGATGTATAATACAATATTATTACCTTATAATGTAGCTATTCATTATTTGTATATTGTAATACATTTGCTGCATTTGTATGGTCCATAGTTTATTTGCCAAAGTATTTATTACTATAAATAGGTATATAATATATTGTATTTATTAACTGTATATTATGTATATTTCATGTAAACTATATCATTTTTAAAATACAAACCAAAAACACGAGGAATAATTATGTTTTTCATGTATTCTACAACATATTTATTAATCCTTAATATCTAACTCGCGTGACGTCATAAATCTCGCTTCGTGCTGTTCTATTAGAGACGGCATTGGTCTGATATTTCGAAATGTCAAAAGCTGATGACATTTTACTTTTGATAGTTATGACATTTCGTGTTGATTTTTGCAAGAAGAGGAAGAACTGTCACATGTTTTATTATTTTCCTTTTCTATTTCACGAAAGTAAAAAGAGTTACCTATCTGATTCGTTCAGGCACTCAATTTAAAGAATATCGGTAACTTTTTTGACAGAGGGATTTTATAGTTGCCATGTTGGTAAAAAATAACGGTCAAAATTCAAAGTTATTCATTTTATAGACTATATAATTACTTACAAGGTATTACCTTTAAATCTTTATATATTATTTGGAACGTTTGAAACTTTTAAAAAATTATTTGTGGCGTTTGAAAAAAAAGATCGCTATTCCAGGAGTAAAAATATTTTTTGTGCTTCGCCTGTATGTCGTACAGCCTCGCCATAAAAGTATCATTTTTACTCCTACTAAACCGGGTGCATCCCAAAAGTGGCTCACCCCTATAACTTTTTTATTTTTTCAGATAAAAAAACGAATTGTACAAAAAACGAGATTTGGTATGTTAGTATATGACATAAAGTAGGATTGATTGACATATTCATTTATTTTCTGTCACTTCCTGTTTCGCCGGAAATGACTACAACTTTTGATTTTTAAATGGCACCCCCGGTATTTTTTTACTTCATTCGATACAAAATGAGATTCTGAATAGAATGACATATCATATGTCATCTTTTGACATTTTCGTTTTGACATTTTAAAACAAAATTGAATTTTAAATTTCAATCTAGAGTGCCATGGCTGTTTTAAAAATACTAATTTTTAACCAAGGAGCCTTGTAAAAATAGATTTGACCGTCTAATGTTATTCGTGTCGTGTCCAGGCTGGTTAAAAAATGCCCAAATCATATTTTTAATCACATCTCAATTTTTTCAAATGGAACGAGGGTGGCTCATTAGCATATTTGGAAAAAGCATTTTTTGCAGCACTTGGTATTTCGAGTCAAATTATCGTTATGAACCGCATGTTATAATGCCAAATAAATCATATGCGAAAATGTCAAAGTTGACATATGTATATGATATGTCATTCTATCAGAGTATCATTTTTTATCGAATAAAGCAACAAAAAACCGAGGGTACCATTTAGAAATCAAAAGTTGTAGTCATTTCCTAAATCTCAATTTTTTATCTGAAAAAAATAAAAAAGTTATAGGGGTGAGCCTCTTTTGAGACGCACCCGGTATGTTATTTTTCTCTTATATCGCTAAAAAAATATGACGTCCGGATTTTTGAGGAGGCTTGCCCGGGGTGCACAAGTTTTCATCTGGTAACCCTACATAAACCACTGCCACTAAATGTTGGCCGCAAATATTTAAACATCTGTATAAAAACTATTCTATTATAACTACTATTATAAGCGCTGCTCAAAAACTATTAACAAACTCGTTTAAACAGATTTAAAAAATATGCAAATATTTTTTGTTTTTCCTTGAGCAGGAGCGGATACGGGAATTTATTTTAGGGGGGGGCAAATCAAAAATACCGTAAAATATGCCTTTTAGAGCGTCATTTTAAACCCAAAAGGCTAATATTTAACCAAACTTCAGATTTTAGGGAGGGCTCGGGAACCATGCCCCCTCCCCCTCTGTATCCGCCACTGTCCTCGAGCATGAAAATCACGTTATAAGTACACACAAACAAGCAAGTCTGAGAGATTCTCTTGAAACAGCAGCGGTAACGCACAAATTTATACCAAGATCATAATATTACATTGTCACCGAAGATACACAATATACCAAATTTCCGCCCAATCGAACGCCAGTAAGTGGTTTTAATCCAGTTCACAAGGTATGGCCCACACTAACATATAACAAGGCAAAATTATCTTTTATAGCATTGAAATAAAAATCAATCCAAGAAATTCAACTAAAATAGAGTATCTTCACTTATCATGCCCCATAATGATTAAGTCAAACTCCATTGCACAGGTGTTAGTATTTAAGGCAGTACCTTTGGGCAGTACCTAAGAAAATAATTACAGTTTTAATTTAATAACGATCAGAGATGCACTTGTTCAAAACGTCGCGTCGCGTCGCAATAAAATCTAATAAAGACAACATAGTTCGGGCAGGGCCTATTTTACCATAAGGCCAGGGCCTTGCGACCGGTGGTCTGGGGGGCCTGTTAAAGGTTGTAAAATATTCATAATTTCCTGAATTTTTGAATTTTATTGGAAAAGAGGCCCGAATTTTTGTTTGGGCCTTAGGGCCCAACCAGATGAAAAATAGACCCTGAGTTCGGGTTTTATTTATTCAAGATAATAGAGAAAAGTCCGGTATAAAAAACTCACTTTACTGGCTGCTAATTCGTATTACCTTTAATATACAGAGTGAGTTTCCTACGATGTTCTCTATGGGTATCTCAGAAACTACTGGAGATAGAGACTCGGTTAAATGGGGAAAGAATTGCAGTTTTGTGGGGTCATAAATATGCGCCTTTCAGATTTTTGAAAATATGTGTATCATAATGGAAGTCATGTTAGAACCACTCTGTTAAATTTAACTTTTCTAACATGTCTTGAAAACCGTTCTCTAAAAAACGTAAGTAACGTTCACCGGTCAACTTATTCCCGTAATTGTATGGCCAATAAAAGTTTAACTAAAAATTCATATTTACAATTTTTATTTATTTTAATTTACAAAGTTTGGCTGTGAGAGTTTCACATTTCTGAGAACAACGAAAATAACAAACGACGATTGAACTTGTTTCCATGGCTAACTAAGTGAAATTAGTCAAAAAAGATAAGAATTAGCTATATCTCAATAATTTTGTGAAAAAAAAACATATTATAGCTTATATCGCTGAAAAGCTTAAAAAATGGCGCTTTTTATGAAGTCATGGCCAACTATGGTTTCCATTTAAAAAAAACACATATTTGTGTCATATCTCAAAAATGACAGGCTTTAGAAAAAAATCGGAGGACACAAACTCATTAGGAATGTGATTATCTACAACTTTTATCTGAAAACTGTTTGTCTAAAATAGATTATAATGGGGGATATATAAGGGACAATTTTTAAAATAGCCAAATTTTCTTTTTTTTGAAATATCTAGTAAGCCATGAACTTTTTCTGAAAAATCTGAAAGGCGCATATTTATGACCCCACAAAACTGCAATTCTTTCCCTATTTAACCGACTCTCTATCTCCAGTAGTTTCCGAGATACCGATAGAGAACATCGTAGGAAACTCGCACTGTAGGGTAATAATGGATCCGAAGATAAATTTATGATATTTTTGTTAGGTTTTTTAACAGGTTAGAGTCTGATGCGATTTTTTTGAATCACTTTCAGTACTTTTTGAATCACTCACCAACAACAATACGAAATTTAATATCTCGTTAAATAAGAAATGCGATCTTAATATTGACCTGGTTCAAGTGTAATTTTGCCAATTAACGTTGAAGTCTCGTTATGCGGCTTGATATTTCTGCGAAAATAAGCGTTATTTATGTCCGAGAAAAGCTAGCGGTGGTTTTAAGAGTTCAAGATTAATTTGCACTTGCAAATTTTCAAACCAAACCAAACCAAACTACCACTTAATTACGTCTATTAATAGACAGCGTTGGGCCAGATATAGTTCATAACAGAATATTTATAAATGCAATAAACTGTTATTTAAAAGGTATACATTATACATTATTCAATATACCGGGTGTTTCAAATTCTACGCTTACCATTGGGATCTCGGAAACTGTAAGCGATACAGGGTGGGTCAAATTGGGACACAGTTGCCTGTCAATGATAATTTGTTTAGTAATTGAACTTACCATGGTTTTTGATTTTCTTTTTGATGATTTTATTACAGTTAAAAAAATTGTGTGTGCACTACGTGCCCATATTTGAAGTGAAACTTCTTCTTACTTCCGTCTGTCTGTCCGTCTGTCTGTCTGAGGGCTCCATTCGGATACTTCTAACCACGTGCCGAGTTTGGCTCCAATCGACCCATAATTAAGAAAATTCCTGATAATTTGGTCCATTTAGAGGCATCCTGTAGCCTGTCCCCAATTATGCCGCAATCGACACACATTTTTCTTCAATATCAAATCCTTAGACTCACCCTGACGAAGATGTAAACGAAATGTCGTATCCAATTTTAAAGGGTGGGATCGTGTGCACCGTCACTCACATAGCCTACCCACCAAATGTGGTCGCGATCGGGCTTCACTTTTTGACGTTTCTTACGTCAAAACTAACTGTCACAGTGACACGTGTCGTACACGGTCAAGTTAATGTCAGTGACTTTTAATTTGATTCATTGATGATGGGGTTTCGTAGTGCACGAAACGTCGTCAAAATATGAAGATTGGGACCCTTCGAGCCCCATCTACATTCCAAATTTCAACCCCCTAGCTCACATAGTAGCCCAGAGCCTATATAGGCCGAGGTTCAACAAATTAGAGACAAGCTGAAATTTGGCATGAAGCTTCATTTTGTAGATCTTTAAACATCCTGAAACCCCAGCGATGTACCGTTGAACCCGTCACCCCAAAACCACCCCTACAAGGGGCAAAAATGGCCCTTTTTTACTTTTCTTCAATAACTTTAAAACTACGAATTTTAGGGAAAAAAGTCACGATTAAAAAATTGAAGAGGAGAAAATTTCCTACTACATAGATAAAGAATCAACATTTTTAGAATTTCAGTGGCGCAGGTGTGAATTCTTTAATTTAGGAGGATTGTTTTAATAACCCACCATTCTGTGTTTTTCAAATGAAAGCATTTTTGAGATAAATCTCGAGACCAAAAAATTTACATTTTATTTTCTGCTATCAAAAAACTACCTAATTATTTGAATTTTGTTTATTATTAATACTGCTGCTAAAACTTTATAAAGTGTATTTATAAAAATATATCTGGTATTTTAGTGATATCTAATGGCAATTATGACATGGCCAGATATAGTTTTACATCGCTTGACGTTTAACGTCATACGTTACTGGTTAAACACCAGAAAAATATACGCCTTAGAACAAAATCTTAAATAACTTAAAAACGATTTATTCTAGGTATAGAAACATGTATAATCAAAAAGTATGGAATTAAAAAACCTTCTCACTAGTGATATAAAAAAGTGGGTTTGCATTTAAAAAAAATTATTTATGATAATAATCTCTCGATTCCATGACAGCTACGGTCAATATTATATGACACTCAAGAACAATTAACTTATAATTTTTGAAATAGATAGCCACATGTCTTCTCTTTATGTCACAGTGGTTGACAGTTTTTTTGCACCAAGAATTTTAAATTTTCTCAAAAACAGTTAATGTTAGATATAGAATAATAGAATGTTTAAGATAAAAATTCATAAAATTTGTTAGAAAGTTGCTGTCAACTGCCGGTATTTCCGGAAGTGCCGCCATATTGTAAATATTTTTAATCGATAGATCTCCTAATGGACGCTCAGCCTGGGACACCCTGTATATCTACTTATAATAAGTAATAACTGATAATAAATATACAAGTGTTTAGCCACACCCCATTATTTTTGCCTAATTTAAATTCCTTACCAGTTTTCTTCTATGAAAATTGATCAAATTTAACGCAATTATAATAACAAACAGTAAAAAGTCGTTTTACATATCCTATTCTTTTCACGCATTAATCCACTTTCATTTTTTTCGAGCCGCACTTTTCATTTAAGTGGTTTTAATAACTCGAAACAATGTGGACGTCGAGTCGTCGGAAGAAACGACCGACGCGAACGTGAAACAATTTAAATTTATATAAATGTAAGACAATAAATTGTAGCTAGACACAAAGGGGAAAGAATTAATAGTTTCCTGTGCAGTCATAGAGACCGTGCCAGGGACATAGGAGCTCAGACTAATAAAAACCGATGCTGGCATGTTCGGGCATCGTTTCTTTCTGTGGTAATTGTCAGGTGCCCACCCTAAATGATTTATTTTAGCGAAAATAAAAAAAAACGATAAAAAATACACTTTACTTACAAAATTTTGGTTGGGTTTGGATCTATAATAGAGGATTATCTCTCTTTCTCTATTACCTTTTTGGATTTGGGGTCCATTGCCAGTGGTGAAGCTATGGGGGTTGACGGGGGGGGGGGGGGGGGGGGGGGGGGGGGGGAATTAGTCATGACAACGCGACATCTAAAGTTTGATTTTCATGCATCCGTTGTCCGACGATACATTGATACGATATTAATTTCATTGGTTGTATTTAAAGACTGAGATCGGTTAACCGTTTCTAACCAACCGACGTCTTTAAATTCAACCAATAAAATTAATATCGTATCATCGTATCGTCGGACAACGGATGCATGAAAATCAAGCTTAAATCCCAAATTTGTCAAAAATTAAAAAAAAAATTGCCGCTGCACTAATGTGAAGCGGATATTGCCATCAACTTAGATTTACAAAAAATAATAACAACTTGGGCCACTTTGAAGACCAGACGACTCGACTAGTCTATACTCTATACCAAAGAATATTATAGTTAACACAAGTAGTAGTATTATTCGTAGTAGAATTATCTTTCAAAAAAACAAAATAAAAACACTAAATCACCAAACGCGCGTCCAGTGTAAAAGTAAAAGTGTTTTGGTGTATTGTGGTGATTTAGTGTTTTTATTTTGCTGTTTAACACCAAAGGTTCCAACCCTCAACTGTAATAATAAGAATTATCTTTGTCTATACAAATCTATACTAATGGCTAATATATAAAATCCTTAAGTGACTGACATACTGATTAATCACGATCCTGCTCAAACCACTCAACGTAAGAAGCTCAGTTTTGGCATACAGGTTGATTCTAGGGTGTAGAGGTTCGATAAGAAGGGATTTTTCGAAATTTCAGTTCCAAGAGGGTGAAACCACCCCTCAAATATTACAATATTTTTATTTAAAAAACGGTCAAGTTTCCGAAAAAACGCTTAAACACGTATATTTTATTTTGTTTTTTTACATATTTTAAGATTTTTTAAAAATGTATACAGGGTGTTTCAAAAAATCTGGTCATTGATTAATCACGATCCTGCTTAAAGCGCTTGACGTAATAAACTGATTTTTGGGAAACAGATTGACTTTAGGGTGTAGAGGTTCGATAAGAAGGGATTTTTTGAAACTCGAATTCTAAGGGGGTGAAACTATCCCTCAAATATTAAAATATTTTTATTTAAAACCGGTGAGTTTTCGAAAAACTCTTAAACACGTATATTTTATTTTGTTGTTTTACATATTTTAAGATTTTTTATAAATTTATACAGGGTGTTTCATAAAATATGACCATTGAGTAATCACGATTCTGCTTAAACTGCTTGACGTTTAAAGCTGATTTTTGGCAAGCGGATTGACTGTGGGGTATAGAGGTTCGATAAGGAGGGGTTTCTCGAATCTCAAATTCCAAGAGGGTGAAAACACCCCTCAAATATTACAATATTTGTTATATAAAAAACGGTTAGTCTTTCAGGAAAACGCTTAGACAAGCATAATTTATTTGGTTTTTTTGCATATTTTGAATTTTTTTAAAAAATCATACAGGGGTGGTCAAAAAGTTAGGTATTTTCTTAACTACGATTCTGCTTAAACTGCTTGACGTAAAAGGCTTATTTTTGGCAAACGGATTTTTCGAAAGTCAAATTCAAACGAGATGAAACTACCCCTCAAATATTACCAAGTTATATAATAATATCGCCATATTGTTTTTTCTCATGCTGACATAAATGTGAGAAAATTTTATCCAGTTTGTATGTTAATGGAATTCTTGCTTTGCTTTATCATCACCATTACAAATGATTAATTCGACGCGAACGAAGTCGCTGATAAACGTTAGTTATTAAATAAAATATTAAGGATGGTACGATTTTATTTTAATTTTAGAGTTGTCATATCAATAATTATTTATGCATGTTATAATGTTCAATAATGTTAAATTTATATTTTAAATTAATAAAACAATTTTTTTTAAAACAAGGGTTTTTATTCCTATCACGATACATTATTACATGTATTATGGCCTCTAAAAAAAAGTAGGAAGATGAGAAAATTGCTTGTAAACATCGTAATCTTAAACCATACAGGGTATTCAAAATTATATGTCAAACTTTATTCGCAACCGAAATAAAAAATAGTTTTTCTTAATTTTTTTAAACGGAACACCCTCTATGTTATTCCTTTGTTAAATGAAGAATTAAAAAATGAACATTTTTTATTTTTTGTATTTAAAGAATTTCAAAATTTTGAACTGTTTTGCGGATATTCGTAATATATTACATATGGTTTTTTTAACAAAGCCCACCTAATGATTTTTTTCTGGTAGTTTACCGTAATAAAAACGCGAATATTTCCGAACCACTAAAAATTTTAAAACACTTTAAAACCAAAAAATGTTCATTTGTTAATTGTTCATCTAACAAAGAAATAATATATAGGGTGGTCTATTAAAAAAATAGAAAAATTATGATAAATTTTAGAAAGTTTGGCATAGAATTTTGAACACCCTGTCTGGTTTAAGATTACGATATTTAACAAGTACAGACCAACTATAGTACCTAATTACTTAGTATAGTTGTCATTTCAGAACATTTTTTTTTGTATTTTTAATATTTATTTTTTAAAAGGCTGAAGAGATTATTATTTTTATTTATTTATTAATATCTCTGAAACTATCAAAACATATTTAATAATATCTTAAAGTGGTCGGAAAGGAAAACAAAAGTGCTATAGAATCCATATTAGGGTATTCCCTCGGGTATTCTATTTAAAAAAAAATTTGATTCACTCACACTTTTTTGAGCCACCATGTAGAAGTTAAAATATTTTCATGAAATACATCCTAATACAGAATACAGGGTGGCGCCTCTCATACGCCGCGGAAGCTCCAAGGAGAACTGTAGTTTATATCTAAATGTAATTTAGGCAGCATATGTAGATTAACTGGAAGCATTTTATAAACATCAACACCAAACCAAACCAAACATATAGAGAACTATAAAGGGTTTCAGCAAAAAAGTTACACATCAAAGTTGTGATTTTTCTAATGGAACACTCTATATATTAATTGATTTTTCGATTCTAGGAAAAAATAAAGGTGAGTTTTATTAAACAAGCATGTACCTAAAATCTAATGGTGCGTTTAGACTTGAGCACGCACGCACTGATCCTCCGCGAATGCTCAAGGGTAAAGGGCTGTGCGCGCACGCTCACTCTGAATCTGTCTGTGCGCGAGCAGCCGCGAACGTGAGCCGTCTGGTGTCGGTTTTTGGTCGGTGCTCAAAGGGATTTTATGTGTGCGCGAAAGCTCAGTTTGCACCGGCAATTTGTTGTGTCTGCGTTCGTGCGTGCGTGTGTGATTTTTTTTTGTTTCCTTTATTAAAATTATGGAGTGGATCACTTCGTTATTAATTGAAGAATATGAAAAGTTGCCTATATCATGAGATGTTAAACATTTTTGTATTATTAAAAAATAAAAAAAACGCATGGCAAGATCTTGTAACACTATGCCTATAGACCAATAAACACTCACAAATAATTTATAACTATTTAATAGAACAAACAAAGGACTTATAATGAAAAATATAAACAACGTAGAACGTTACTCATGCGGTGATCGATTAGTACTTCTACAAAAAACTTCCGAGGCGCCTATAGGTATCTCCCTCCGTTAGGTAACACCTACAATACTTCGACGGCCGGGTTCACACCATGCGTTTCAATCTTGTAAATAAAATGAATATTGAATATGTCGATATTAATGAAATTGGTATTCTAAAATTTGTATCTTTTGTTCGTAATTATCGGTGTTATTAAATTTTGTAAATATTCAAAGTCGGCTCTGGTCATTCTTCAAGTTGTTGCAGTAAATTATATCGATTTCTAAAAATTTGGGTTTGCCACCAGCGACGATGTTTTCGATTTTTCTCCTTTTTAATAATTAAGCTGTAATAACAATGATTGCAGCCTCGACTATTTCTTGGTCGTCCATTATCTTCGCCAACACAACTCTGCTGTGCGCGCACAAATGGATTACTTCATTCGTCGAAAAATAAGTGTTTAATTTGAACGGAGCCGAGAGCGCGAACGAATGCCGTGCGCGCACGCTCAGCTCGTGCGTGCTCAAGTCTAAACGTACCATAAGAATTCTGACATATTTCTCATATTGTGAAAATGAAGAGTAAATTTTAAATTTCGCTAACAGCTACCTAAATTTTAGTTGATTTTGTATAGCCTGATATTTAATTACAGTAACCATTGTATGTTAAACCAAATTGAAATTTGACCCGAATAGTCATACAGGGTGAGACAAAATTAATATGGAACATTAGTCACTTTTAAATGCAAGTAACTCCTTTATTTTAAATTTTAACCAAACCAAACACCCAGTATATTTTTTCGGTGTTCAATGGGGAATTTATATATCTTCAAAATATTACTTAAGGTTGTCTATCCCTCAGACAAAGATTTTCCTAGATATTTTAATTTTTATGATTATGCGTCAGTAGATCTTTTTATTTGAAAAACTCTAGGGTGGCTGTGTGATATACCTTTTGTTAATTTAACAAAAATTAAAGATTGTGGAGTAAAATACTCAACAGTAATGAAAAGATACACGTTTAAAACATATTTTAATTATTACAGAATTAAAACTAGGTAGGTATAAACCTAAAATTATGTGACAAAAATCAGCTAAATGAAATCAAATGCTAAAAATCCCTCCTTTCCTGTTAACTGCATACAGTGATTGTATTTTCAAAGGGATCTTTTCATTTTAAAAAGCATATGTGGAGTTCTACCTCGAAAAGCAGCTACAATAATTTCTCTCATGTTGTGACAATAGTTGGTTGAGTTTTGTAAACACTGTCTTTAACATATCCCCATAAAAAAAACAGACTAGATAAAATCAGGAGCATTTAATTAATTCTCTCTAATGTACGATAAGTTTACATTTTCGGCAAATTTCTAAAAAAAAATTTTGTTTTAACTGACACAAAATGATAACTAGTTGTTAAAGTTAGACTACTTAGACAGCTATGTTGAACTAACGTCAGACATATCACCAGCCACCTAGATTTTATCAAATAATAAAGATCTACTCAGATCAAATCATGTAAATGAATATATATAGGAAAATCTTTGTTTGAGGGGTAGGTAACCAATAGTATTTTGAAGAGACGTGAATTCTCCATTGAATACCGGAATAATATACTAGGTGTCTGGGTGTTCCATTTCAAATAAAAGAGTAACATACTTTTAAAGGTGACTAGTGTTCAATATTAATTTTGTCTCACACTGTATAACTTTTTGGATCAAGTTTAAATTTGATACAAAGTACAATAGTTAGTTTAACTACATATTAGGCTATATCGGGTAAATTCCAATTTAGGTAGCTTTTATTGTAATTTAAAAATTGTTCTTTATTTCTAGAAAATGTTAAATATGCCAAAAACCTTATATTTTAGTCATATACTTCTCTTATAAAACTCACCTTTATTTTTCTCCCAGAATCCGAAAATCAATTAATATAGAGGGTGTTCCATTACAAAAAAACACAACTTTGATATGTAACTTTTTTTGGAAACACCCTGTAAAACTCTCTATATTTTTAAAAAGTGCTCTGAATTAACCTACATATGCTCACAAAATTTCATTTCAATACAAACTGTCGTTCTCCTTGGAGCCTCCGCGGCGTATGGGAGGCACCACCTTCTATTTAGGCGGACACTCTGTATCTTGTAAAATTATTTTTAAATTGTTGGCTCAAATAGTCCTTCAACGAACCCAAAACTTACAATTTGTGAAAATCCAATCGTGTGTCGTATGTGGTGAACTCGGTGGTGAACAACCCTGTATCTGTGTTCTATTATGAACCTTTTTGCGTGCCTCTGCCCTCGTGAATTTCTCCGTTATTCTAGAGATTTTTTGATCAGCCACTGTTTTTTTTAATCATGTTTGTAACTTTTTATGATGAAATGTGGTGCTACAGACGTATGCTGAGAATACACTGGACAGCTAGAAGAACTAATCTATTAATAATTAATGAGCTCAATATAAGCACCCGACTGTCGGCAATCTGTCTGAAACGCATCCTCGAGTACTTTGGACATTGGACACATTGCTTGAAAACCTGCCAACAACATGGAAAAAATTATTATAACTGGTTATGTCCAAGGAAAAAGATGTAGAGGTCGGTCCCCAACAAGATGGGTCGATCAAGTAAGACAAACAACGGGTCTACCCCTACACTCAGCTATCCATCGAGCTGAAGACAGATTAGCCTGGAAATATCTTATAAAACAAAAAGTATTTTCCTAGAATAGTGGAGTGCTTTAAGCCCTTATGACATACAAACCTCGGATTCATTTACTGTGAACGGATTTTTATAAAACTTTTTGCATTGTATTGTTAATAAGATATATTACAAAGTTTACTTATTTAAATTCGTTGCTTTCACTTTAGTATTTAAATAAATACACACATATACAAATGCATACATACAAGATTGCTCCTTTTTCCGGAAAAGCTCTGTATCAGGATTCCTATTTGAGATTTTCACTCCAAACCTTTTACAAAATATATGTTTAATGGTAGTTCACATTTCAAAAATATTTTTATAGATATACAGGGTGAGTCAAATATATATCATTTATTTATTCGAGTTTAGTGAATTTGCTATAAAATTTTGGTTTTAAAAATACCTTAATACCATAGAGTATATTAAATGGTCTTTATTTATGACCACGTCCATGAGGACGTCAATATAGACGTCCAGGAACCTTCATATGAGAACTTCTAATCGAGACGATCGACTTATTGTAAGTGTATCGCTAAGAAACCGCCGTTTGTCAGCTTTTCAAATTGATAATGAATTGCACTTAAAAACCGTACATATTAACTAACGGACTACAAGAAGAAGATTAAATGAAGCAAATCTTATGTCAAGAAGGCCTGCTTCGGGACCAGAACATACTAGATGTGTTGACTAGGCCCAAAAGCAAAGACATGGTCTTAATGTAAAAATTACGAGAAATGTTAATCTTTCCTGCCTTCTTTAAAACCGAATATTTCCAACAAAAATATAGCTAATGAGATGAACCAAAAAACAAACCATCGAGAAAGGATGTATCTAGATGATAAAATAATTTTTAAATTTCTTGCTGTTTTAACATATTTCACAGGGTGTTTCAAACTTTTATCAAAAATATCAACATTTTGTTTTCCCTCATATAATTAACAGATGGGGAGTTTCACTTTTAATTTAGAAAAAGATACTAAGAAGTCAAATAATTTGGCAACACACTGCTTAAAAAATCATCAAAATCGGCCCATTAGAATAAAATATATTAACCTTTAAAATACACGAAAGTTTTAAGGTGCCCATTTTTCGTGCCGGTGAATGTATTTCAAAAACTATACATTTTAGTTATATAATTTTCTAATGAAACAAACCTTTATTTTTTTACTAGAATCCAAAAATAAATTAATATATAGGGTGTTCCATTACAAAAAATACAAAAAACATAACTTTGATGTGTAACTTTTTTTGGGGACACCCTGTCTTAATTTTCTAATGAAACAAACCTTTATTTTTTTACTAGAATCCAAAAATAAATTAATATATAGGGTGTTCCATTACAAAAAATACAAAAAACATAACTTTGATGTGTAACTTTTTTTGGGGACACCCTGTAGAACTTTACATAATTTTAGAAAATACTTTAAATTGACTTGCATAAGCTCAGAAAATTTTACTTCAATACAAACTTTTGTACTCCTTGCAAAAACCGTGTCGCATATGACACGCCACCCTGTATAATTCGATTTTAATCAAAATTTCAATGAGTCAAATATAAGCAGAATAGGTGCATAATATGCATTAGATTTATTTATTTCAATAAATTTACTTAGAAAAAAAATTAAAAAAATCAAAATATTAAAAAGGAAATAATTAAGAATTTACTAAAATTACTAAAATAAAAAATTAAAAACAACGAAAAAAAATGGGTAAACATTTTAGTATTTTATCTATAAAACACAATACAGAAGGTTTCACATTAATACAGTCACAGTAAGTGAATTCCGAGGTAAAAGTCTCTGGACACTCCACTAGAAGTCACGACCCTCTGCTATGAGGAACGATTGCAGAGAGAGATGTAACTTTTTGGTCATTTATCTATCAAATCAAATCAAATCATTTATTGCATGTTAATAGATACAAGTATCCTTACACAAAGTCATATTTTGTAAAATGCAAAATTATAAAATAAGCACAATAATTATCTAACAGTAATTTAAAGTACACACAAAAACAATACATACACAATGTAAATGTTTTAACCTATAACCACGCTATAACCCTTCACTGCTTTCTAAAAAATCAGTAACACTAAAATAAGCACAATGTAAATGTTTTGACCTATAACCACGCTATAACCCTTAAATTGATGTCTTGGTAAATTTCTGACATTTTGAGATAATTTATTAAAGCATGCAGGAGCATAATGAAGGCTGGAGTTCCAAGATCTTCCGAGGCGCAAATGAACAGGCTTTATATTCATTCTGTTTCTTGTTGCATAATTGTGTTGTTCATCATGCGTAGCATATAGTTTTAGGTTATCCTTCACAAATAAAAGACACTGGAGGATATAGCAACATGGAAGTGTCAGTATTCCCAGTCTTCTGTAGGCGTTTTTTGTATCTGCTTGATAACTTAAATTTGACAAAATTCTCAATGCTTTTCTTTGCAGTCCAAACAGTCTGTCAGCATGAGCTGAGTGACCCCAAACAAGTATTCCATAAGTAAGCACCGAGTGAATGAGAGCATAATAGGCAGCTACTAACACATCACTCTCCACACACTTAGCCAATCGCCGAAATGCATACATGCTCATACAAACCTTCCCTGCCACATAGTCTATGTGACATTCAAAACTCAGTTTTGTGTCAAATTTTATTCCCAGAAATCGGACACTGCAGAAATCTATCTTATATTTTGTTTTAAGAGAAAAAATAACTCTTTCTGTTTTAGTGTCATTCAGGCATAATCGGTTTGCCTGAAACCAATCACCAACATTTAGCAAATTCGATTCAAAATCAGTTTGAATTTCTTCAGGGAATTTCCGAGCACATAAGATAGTAGTGTCATCGGCAAACAAAATCATTATTCTGAAGTGTAGCCACGGGTAAATCATTAATGTAAATTAAAAACAATAAGGGTCCTAATACTGAACCTTGCGGTACCCCATATTTTACAACACTCACATCAGAGAGCGTACCGTTGGCTAATGTTTGTTGAGATTGGTTTACAAGATAATCAGCCAATAATTTCGAACTCAAATTATTTACTCCACAATATGAAATTTTCTGTAAAAGTATAATCAACACAATCAAAGGCCTTGGTAAGGTCACAGAAGATCGAACCAACATAGTTACCGCTCTTAAAACCCTCAATTATATCTTCCATCAAACGAATGCAAGCCATTGTTTTAGATTTTCCTTTACGAAACCCAAACTGATTCTCTATGAACAAGTTATTAGATTCAAAGTAATGTGTTAACTGGTGTTTCAATAAATATTCAAAATTTTTTGAAAGTGTGGGTATTAAAGCTATAGGTCTATAATTATTCACACTTTCAGGATCACCTTTTTTAATACTGGTACGATTTTGGAAATTTTAAACAACTGGGATACGTACCGTCTCTTATACATCTATTGAATAATTTAGTTAGAGGATATATTAATAAATTTATTATTTTGGAAATTTTTTAAACAACTGGGATACGTACCGTCTCTTATACATCTATTGAATAATTTAGTTAGAGGATATATTAATAAATTTATTACTTTTTTAACTAGTGGAATGGTCATGTTATAAATATCTTTACTATGCTTATTTTTTAACGAATTTACGACGTTTCGAGTTTCTATGAAAGTTACCTCTCTAAAGGAAAAATTTAGATTTAAAGGTTTATTAGAAAATTTTGTTATATAGTCAAGCGCTGTGCGATTTTCTACGCTCAGAGACTTTACAATATTTTCGGTTATATTCACAAAAAAATCGTTAAAATCATTTGCGCTAACATTCGTACTCACAGTATATTTTATAGGACCTCTGTATGAATTTATTATATCCCATGTAGCCTTCACCATATTGTCAGCGTCTTTAATATATTTCTAGTTTGCTCGTTTTTTGCAAAAAGTAATTTTTGCTTTGTATTTTTTCCTAAAAGACCTTAATTCAGTATTGATTTCCGGGAAATTATAATTGTTTTTTAATTCTGTTAGAAATTTTAAATGGTCACGCATACGTTTCAGCTCATCATTATACCAAGAAATTCTACCACGTTGATTTGCCCTCTTTTTGACTCATTTATCTATGCAGCGCCGTAGAAGAGTTCTTGGTTTATATTTGTTATGGGTAAAGTAAATTTAAACACACACACACACACATAAGTCATAAACATTTGGAAGAATTCCTACTTTATATTCGTATTTAAAGAAGAACGAGAGATGTAAGATGTTTCTCGAGCAAACAAAAATTAGTTATCGCTTTCTTAATGTTACAACATATCCTGCCTTATGTGTGAGATTGATTTACATAATGCGTTCCACATGATTCGGCGTGAAATTCGAGGGAAAATCGCAGCTTTTTGTGACAACCAACAGTTTTTTACGGAAGCATTGTTTTTACCATAAGATTTCCTGCATTGCAATTAAATGTTCCGCCTACATTTCGCGTATTTCGCCATCTAATCTTTCCAATTAAGGCCTGCAACGTTTGCATTGTGTGTGTTAAATGGTCTCACCTTTTACACATAGGTGATAACTAAACTGTGTATAATTAAATAGAAAAATATGAGAAATTCAAATCCGAACGTATAGTTCTAATATTCATAAAAGTGGTTGTAGGTACTCTGCTATCAGACGACACAAAAACTAATTATAAAGAAGAAAGTAGAAACTTGTGTCTTATGTAAACTTGTGACTTACATATGAATTCTATATTTTCCTTATTAATTACCTAAAGCCTAAGCCTAGCAGTACTTAAGCACTGTAAATTGAAAAAATGTAATAAATTTTTAAAGTGATATTACGTGCGGTTTATTAGTTATTTGTATCATTATGAAGTTTTTATTTGTTAAATATTTTTAATACAAAGGTTTATTGAAAGGACATAGAAGAATTGAGACGCAATAGCAGCTACTCCTAAAACTGGCAAAAAAAGACGGTAAAAAAGAAATCTGTAGGTTAAAAAAAATATTAACGGAGGTATACCGGGTGCGTCTCAAAAGTGGCTCACCTCCTATAACTTTTTTATTTTTTCAGTTAAAAAAACGAGATTTGGTATGTTAGTAAAATATGACATAAATTGGGATTGATTGACGTATTCAATTGTTATCGGTCACTTCCTGTTTCACCGGAAATAACTACAACTTTTGATTTTTAAATTCCACCCTCGATATTTTTTTACTTGAAGTGACCAAAAACAATTGAATACTTCAATCAATCCTAATTTATGTCATATACTTGCACTGCTTCCACACCAAATCTCGTTTTTTTTTGTCTCAAAAAATAAAAAAATTATAGCGGTGAGCCATTTTTGAGACGCACCCGGTAGAGGTCTTAAAAATGAAAAGGCCAAAACTAAAAGACTCTTTGTTTTGGTTTTGTATTCGCTCATCACTATTAGGTTTTCCGGAACCGGAGCTGTTTTTCGGAACCGGAAATTTCGGTACCACGCCTTTAAGGAACCGAAATTTCCGGGTTTTTTCGGTATATATTAGGAACTAGCTAATTTTTGTTCTATGATCATGCAGTTCGTCAATCAGCAAGCAAGACGTGGTTTAAAAAAAAGTAAAATCGCTAAAAATTATTTTTTTTTAATGAAAATAATATCAAATTTCATTAAGTAATCAGTCATGAGAAAACTCATGAGAAAACCAAACATGATCACAAACTTATATGAGTGCAAGCGAATAAAACAAATATTAACAGGTAAAAACAGGTAACTTAAAATTTACATCAAACAACATAAACCAACACCTAAATTTAAAAAAGCCTTACACTTGATTATAATTTTGGCGAGGTCAAGCCCTAGACGTAATTTACTAGGTCTGCGTCGAGGGGTGTCTCACTATTGGAATTACATGTACATTTTCTTGACAGTCGCTGGCAGTCATTGGCAGTCTTACGGCAGTCGCCTATAATAATTACATGGCAGTCATAGGCAGTCTTCTTCGCAGGCATTGGCAGTCGCTTGACGGTAGAATGATATTTTGGCAGTACATGTACATTTTCTGCCCAAGTGAGACACCCCTCGGTCTGCGTATTCTTTTTTATTTTTTAATGGCGTTTACAGGCAGTTGGCCTTAGGAAGGTTGTAATTATTTTCATATTGAGTAGAAAATATTTTTAAATGGTGTAGTTTAAAATTCGAGAAAAAAATATTTTTTTGGAAATAGATATATTCTTCTTCTTCTGATGCGTATAAAGTGTGTGCCCTCCTCATCTCTTCTAAATATTCTGTTTTTTCTATTTTTCTGTTTTTAATTTCTTTATAATTAGTGTTAATTTCAGAGAAGTATTTAGTTAACTAATTTAGAAGACTTTGATTTCCACCGCTAGAAAGTATGAAATATTCTCAGCACTTAACTAAAAATAATTTTTTGGAATTTTTCCGATTATGAGTCCGAAAGTACCGGAATTTTGAGTGCCGAATACCGGTTCTTTGATGGCTCAAAAGAACCGGGAATTTCCGGTACTTTCGAGACCGGGATTTCCCGGTTCTCAACCCTAATCACTATTAGGTAGTTTTCAAAACGAGACAAAATGTTTCGTTATATAGCTGTGATACTGTGGTTAAATTACATTAAAACATTGTTTTTTGTATAATAAGAAAAGGCATTTTTTCAAAAGCAAGGTGTTGTTTTCTGAATATTTTTTGGAGTTGATTTTATGGAGAACTACTCTTGTTGCAAGTCCCTAAAAGCAAGGAACAAGTATCAAAATCTAAGACCCCTTGATTTTGAAATGTTCTGAATATGGCTACTGTACTTATTGGTACAACATCTCATATGAACGCAAGCTGATGATTTATTTTCTTACGTGAAATGCCGATGAATTAATAGACGAGAGAAAAAACAGCTTAATTCTTGCGGTTCAAAACTTGTTCGAAACTTGTTCATTCAAAACAAAATAGAGGTAGACCGCAAATGAGATTGACACCCAAGAGTAGAATCAAGAGAAGATGAAACCAAATAAATTCCATTTTTTTTTTCTTTTTTCACAATAAATTTATTTCTTTTCAGTACTTTTTGTTGGTGATGGCAGTCCTGATTGGCGAATGTGCCATTTACGCAGTTACTTGGTTGTGGCCCCAATGTATGGGTTTGGGTGTAGACGGCGATGCTATGGTAAAAAGCCTCCAGAGAAACTACGGTGTCAGTGGACAGGATCAATTTACGGCTGCAATAGATTTAGCTCAAACGACAGTAAGTATAGTTTGAAAGACTTGCAAATTAATTACCTGCAGTTCTGTTGTTGTTTTATTTGATATACATACCATGTAATCAAAAAGCTTTTTGATGAAGTGTTATATTTATACGATGACACAATCATAATTCGTATGGAAAAATACATTAATCCTACTGGTTGTATCTTTACTAAAATCTGTCCAACAAGGCAAGGAAGATGATACAAAAATGACAGAAAATGTGGTATTATACATCTATACTAAAATAGGTGTTCGGGTGCCAGTGAGAAAATTGAAGAACTAGCAATAATTTGTATATTATTCAGGGTGTTCCTTAATGATATGCTACTATTTAAGAGGTGATTCTTGGACATATTCTAAGAAAAAAACTTCATATGAATATATGAAGTTTTTAAGTCCTAAACATCTAAAATTTTCATATACCGATTGGTAATTTTTTTTTTCAAAACATCCTTTATGTTATACAGGGTGTCCCAGAAATAAGTGAAAATATTTTAAGGGGTGGTATAACTGGTAGATCTCATAGAAATGTGATAGATCTCGGTAAAAAGAAACATATTATTTTCCCTTTACCGTTTTTCAAATAAGTCCAAAATAACGGAATTATTTTACTTTGAAAATTTCCAAAAAAATATGATATTTTGTTAAAATTTTGAGAACCACCGGATTTTTTCTGGATTTTCTTTCTTGTAAATTTAATGTAATAACTATCTTGCCATATTATCAAGATATATACCGGGTGCGTCTCAAAAGTGGCTCACTGGTTTGTTAGTATATTATATGACATAAAGTAGCATTGATTGACGTATTCAATTGTTTTTGGTCAGTTCATGTTTCACCGGAAATGACTACAACTTTTGATTTTTAAATGGCACCCTCGGTATTTTTTTACTTTATTCGATAGAAAATTACAGGTCGGTCAAGTTTGCCCCCCGTATTAGAGGAAATTCAAAAATAAATATACCACTATTTTGCACACATTTTGCACAATTTTGCACAATTTTGCACACCATAAATGATATTTTGCACACTTACCTAAGGGCCGTTTTTTAAACGGGGGGCAAACTTGACCGTTCCCCCCCATTTGTTACGAAATTGATTTATTTCTATGTACATGGATTCGGCTAATTTTGCACAATTTTGCACACCTGTTTTTGAATTTTGCACACCTTTCTGACGAAAGTTATAAGCGGTTGAAAATTTGAAATTTCCCCCCCATCTGTGATTAAATTGAATTTTGTTTATATCAAACGAATCGGCTAATTTTGCACAATTTTTCACACCGGTTTTTGAATTTTGCACACCATCCTGATTAAAGTTATGAAAGTTTGAAAATTTGCAATTTCCCCCCCATCTGTCACGAAATTGAATTTTGTGTATATCAAACGAATCGGCTAATTTTGCACAATTTTGCACACCTGTTTTTGAATTTTGCACACCATCCTGATTAAAGTTATGAAGGTTTGAAAATTTGCAATTTCCCTCCTATCTGTCAGGAAATTGAATTTTGTGTATATGAAACGAATCGGCTAATTTTGCACAATTTTGCACAACTATTTTAGAATTTTGCACACTCTCCTGACAAAAGTTATAAGAGTTTGAATATTTGAAATTTGTCCCATTGTGTGTGAAATGTCCCATTTAAAAATACATAAGTATGAGTCATATTTCGAAAATGATGAGATCTCAGCGACGTGGAAAACTGCACGGAACTTGATTTCACCTTTTCAATAATTTATAGCTTGCATAGAAGAACATTTATGAAACTAAAGATTCTACACACAGATTTGTCTTAGCCCTCTTACTTCCTGTGAAATACCTGGCAAATTTGAAAATTTTGCATTTTTCGACAACCCTCATATCTCGGTTATCCTATACTTATCGAAAAGGTGAAGTCTGGATTCCGTACAGTTTTCCACGTCGAGATCTCATCATTTTCAAATATGACTCATACTTATGTTTTTTAAATGGGACAATTCACACACAATGGGACAAATTTCAAATATTCAAACCCTTATAGCTTTTGTCAGGAGAGTGTGCAAAATTCGAAAGTAGCTGTGCAAAATTAGCCGATTCGTTTGAGATAACAAAAGTCAATTTCGTACCAGATGGGGGAGAAATTGCAAATTTTCAAACCCTCATAACTTTCGTGAGGAAGGTGTGAAAAATTCTAAAGTAGGTGTGCAAAATTAGCCGATTCGTTTGATATAAACAAAATTCAATTTCGTAGCAGATGGGGGGGAAATCGCAAATTTTCAAACCCTCATAACTTTCGTCAGGAAGGTGTGCAAAATTCTAAAATCCGTGTGCAAAATTGTGTAAAATTAGCCGATTCGTTTGATATAAACGAAATTCAATTTCGTAGCAGATGGGGGGGAAATTTCCAATTTTTCTAACCCGCGTAACTTTAGTCAGAAGAATGTGCAAAATTCAAAAACAGGTGTGCAAAATTGTGCAAAATTAGTCGACTCGTTTGATATAAACACAATTCAATTTTGTGGCAGATGGTGGGGGGGGGATTTCAAATATTCAAACCCTTATAACTTTTGTCAGGAAGGTGTGCAAAATTCTAAAATAGGTGTGCAAAATTGTGCAAAATTAGCCCATTCGTTTGATATAACCAAAATTCAATTTAGTTACAGATGGGGGATTTTCAAATTTTCAACCCCTTATAACTTTCGTCAGGAGGGTGTGCAAAATTTAAAAATATGTGTGCAAAATTGTGCAAAATTAGCCGAATCGATGTACATAGAAATAAATCAATTTCGTAACAAATGGGGGGGAAGTTTGCCCCCTGTTTAAAAAACGGCTCTAGTTTCTCTTAGGTAAGTGTGCAAAATATCATTTATGGTGTGCAAAAGGTGTGCAAAATAGTGGTATATCTCTTTTTGAATTTCCGCTAGTACGGGGGGCAAACTTGATGGACCTGAAAATTATATTCCGAACAGAATTACTTATCATATGTCAACTTTTGAAATTCTCGCTTAATAAAAAATCCTATTTTAAAATTCAATCTAGAGTGCCATGGCTATGTTAAAAACACTAATTCTTAATTAAGGAGCCTCGGAAAAATATATTTGATCGTCTAATGTTTTTAGTGTCTTGTCCTGGTCAGTTAGAAATCAATCTGGTCACTTAGCTCAAATCGTATTTTTAATCATATCTCAATTTCTTTAAATGGAACGAAGGTGGCTCATTAGCATATTTGCAAAAAGCATTTTTTTTCGAATATTTTGATACTCTTGGTATTTCGAGTCAAATTTTCATTACGAACCGCAACCATCTGCGAAAATGTCAAAAGTTGACATATTATATGTCATTCTGTTCAGAGTGTTATTTTCTATCGAATAAAGTAAAAAAATAGAAAAATACCGAGGGTTAAAATACTAGAGGATATACTATAATAGCTTGCTATACATCATGGTACCGTATGAACGAAAAAAAAACGACGTCAGCTGTGGCTATGAAATGAAGATCGCTGTCATTTTATAAGTAAATTTATATGGGAAATGTCATCGATCGCCATTTCCCAGCCACTGGACGCCGTTTTTTTTCGATCATACGGTATATCCTCTTGATCACTAAAAATTCAAATTCTTGATCTAACCACAAGGAACTTAGAAGGGTCAGTCATTCTGTGGTCAGTCTCGATTTGGTGAGGACACTGCCGAGCTCTTTGATTTTAACGGGAAAATATCGGGAAAATTATCTTAAACGTCACTGGAAATGTCAAAGCATCTCAGTTTCTACATGTATTTTTTTTCAGTTTAGATGCTGCGGAGTGAATTCTGCCAACGAATACGACACATCACTTTGGCGCCTCCAGGCTTTAGGAAAACCATTAGCAATTCCACTCACTTGTTGCATCCTGCAAAATGTTAATGAAACGGGGGCATACTTGAACCCCGCGGCTGTTAATTTGAGTTTGTGCCAAGCTCTGGAAAAGAACCGCCACGATGGCTACAGACACATCGAGGTAATTTATTTTTCGTTTTCTCATTGAATTGTTTACTTATTTTATTGATTTTTAAATAAGTTTTCAAATAACATGAATCAAAAGTTTCTGGTAAAAAATCGATATCAACTAGTGAAAATAATGATAGACGTTGTGTGTATTAGTGGTTGGTTAAATAAAAATGTACTTCAAAAATCAAACAACGACATACCGGGTGTTGCATCGTCGAGCGGGACTTAGGAAATCCCATGTAAATTTTAATGGGGTCAATTATTGGCTTCCCTAATTATTTTAGAGAATAATTCTATTTAGGTTTATTGAAGAGCACTAAAACCCACATTCAAAAGAATAAATTTTGATATTTTTGATTAGTCCGTTTACGAGTTATCGCCGATTTCTTTTTAAATATTTCTCCTTTCATATGGCCCTGTATTTACTTATGAGCACCAGTAAAAGATAACTGTCAAATGAAGTTGTCATTTCAGAAATTTATCTATTTAGTGCTTTATTATTATTATTAAAAACTTATACCTACATCGAAAATATTAGCCATGAACCTAACCTAACATACCGAAGAAAAAGTATTGATTATTAAATGTTATTATCAAGGAAATAGTTATCAAAAAGTGTCGGACATGTTTGCTGCTCTGTATCCGAATAGACCGATACCTGGAAAATCTACAATCGCAAGGAATAACGAGAGATTTGAGACCAAAGGTACCCTAATAAATAACTGCAAATGTGAAGCAAGGCAGGAACAAAGAGAAGATACAAGAAATGATACCGACTTGGAAGTTTTATTGTGCGTCGAAGAGATCGAAAGATCAGCAAGACAACACTACACCGTTTCGAATTTTCACACGACATAAATACTATTCCTTCAAATATGAAAAGCACCAAGAGCTACGAGATGGGGACGAAATACGGCGGCAGGCGTTTTGTTTTGATATGATAGAAAGAGCAAACACGGATAGGGAATTTTTAAAAAACATATGTTTTACTGGCGAATGCACGTTTACCTTGAATAATGAACCCAATGTTCAAAATTACCGATATTGGAACAAAGAAAACCAAACACAAGTTTGTCGAAACAAGGACGCAATATCCACAGAAAGTAAATGTTTGGGCAGGGATATTCGGACACAATATTATCGGGCCATTATTTCTTAGGCGAAATTTAAAGGCAGAATATTATTTGGAACTGCTCGAAAATCATATTTTTCCTGCTTTACATGATGCCGCTAGGGAAAATCAGGAAGTTTGGTACCAAATGGATGGCTGCCCGGCACATAGTACTCTGGCTGTTCGGGAATATTTAGACAATAGTTTTAACGGAAACGTTATTGGCCTAAATCGTACAGTAAATTGGCCAGCAAGGTCTCCTGATATTTCGCCAAATGATTTCTTTGTCTGGGGCCATTTAAAAAACAGGATATACAATGATAAAAAATACCCAAATCTAGACGAGTTAAAAAATGCTATTTCTGCCGAATGCTATAGAATTTCAATTTACCAACTAGCAAATGTAAGAAGAGAATTTTATAATTGCGTGGGTTATTGTCTAGCAGTCGATGGAGGAATATTTGAACATTTTCTTAAATCCTAAAGCTCTAACAATTTAATAGTACCTAAATTAATAAGTTATTGAATATTGTAATAATACTTTATTTAACCTTGTAATTGATTATTTTATTTTACTTGAATTCATATTAATTTGTATTTATAAATACATCTTTAAGATTTCCGATGTAGGAATGAGTTTTCAATAATAATAAAGCACTAAATAGGTAAATTTCTGAAATTACAACTTCATTTGACAGTTATCTTTTACCTTGACTGGTGCTCATAAGTAAATAGGGCCATAAGAAAGGAGAAATATTTAAAAATAAATCGGCGATAACTCGTAAACGGGCCAATCAAAAATATCTAAAGTTATTCTTTTGAATGTGGGTTTTAGCGCTTTTCAATAAAC
Organism: Sitophilus oryzae; assembly: GCF_002938485.1. Lineage (NCBI taxonomy): Eukaryota > Metazoa > Arthropoda > Insecta > Coleoptera > Curculionidae > Sitophilus > Sitophilus oryzae. The sequence continues at coordinate 69,727 of NW_022147314.1, forward strand.
CTAAATAGAATTATTCTATAAAATAATTAAGGAAGCCAATAATTGACCCCATTAAAATTTACATGGGATTTCCTATGTCCCGTCCGATGATGCAACACCCGGTATAATAATAGCTGTCGCAGTCCCAAGTCCCAATACATATTATAGAAAATATTACAAAGAATAATATTTCCTTAATTATCAATACAGTTTTGACAAGTCAGAGCCTGAAAACAAAAGCTCTTTGAGAATAAATTTGGAGTGTTAATAAAAGTGATAATTGGCATTGTGCAGAAATAGGACCCACTGCTCATTAGAATACTTAAAAAGTTCAAGTTTATTATGTATATTTACAATGAATACATCTTGTGAAAACACAATTAAATTTAATGTAAAGCGGCAAAATTCAATTATGATTAAAAAGTTTAAGCTGTGTTTGGATGTTCATAGGTCATTAATTATTCGTATAATGCCGGGACCGCATAATATGCGGGAGTTGGCGAACTGCGAATAGTAGCATTTGATCTGCAAGACCAAGATCAACACCGACCAGTGTAGTGTAAGACTTCCGCAAGATCAAAACCAAGCATGCAAGACTCTTACGGTCTAATGCCGGGTCCAGACCAAGCAGACAGAACAACGACAACACAGAAACATTCATGTTTTACCACAAAATTGCGACAAATCCAATATATTTCTGCGACATTTTTGTCTTATGTTTATTTTGTTTCAAAATTCAATACCCATTTCGAGTCGGTAAAGATCAAAGTGTCTATGTTTTGTTCGTATATTTTACAAGTTGTCGGCGCAGTGTGGATGGCATTTGCTGCCAACAGTAGTAGGAGACCAGTGAATTCACACATGGTTAATAAAACACATTCGCAACAATTAAACTTTTGACTTTGTTGTATGTTTGTCCTTGCGGTGTGGACAATTTGTCTCAAGTTTGTCTTGTCAGAATTCCCTATTTTTTTGTCGCCTTTGTCTGGACCCGGCATAGAATGCAAGACTCTTGCGTTTTATAAGAAATTACTTATTTGTTCAAAATTTTTGTTTCTTTGCCTTTATCGACAATAGGGGAGACCGAGGGGAGTTGAAACAATTTTGATGTTTTGCTTCATAGACACAATACTATAAACATCGATCTGTTGAAATTAGTATCCATTTATAATAAATTTCTTTTACTTGCAAATGAGTAAGACAAAGAGAGTTAATGTGATAACAAAAAGTCGACTTAAACGTCACAAGTCATTTTGTTTCAACACTCCTCATACCGAGGTATGTTGAAACAGAAGTTGAGGTGAGTTGAAACAGACAATTTTTGGATAGAAATAAGGATTGTGACGTATAAACAACCATATAATTTAAAGGTATTTATTGAAATATATTATTCTGATAAGCAATTGTGACAAATATATGAATGTTCGCCACCAGTGCATAAGCCCAAATCTTGCATTACAGACATTGGATCCATTTTTCTTTGGCTTTACTATTTGAATAGGGTTCAAAAACAACCAATACGATATCATTCCTCTTCTTCTTTATCTTCACTGTCTTTTTTTCCCTTTTTTCTTCTTATTAATCTTGGTCTTTTTAGGTTCTAGTTTGAATATCTTAAGTTTTTTTTTGAGCTTCAAAACTAAGGTTTTTAACTTTTTTCTTTGCCAATCTAGCTGACTCAATTGCAGCCAATTCATTTTTTACAGGACTATCAGTTAAGACTGTTGTTTGAAAATCTGGAATCACGGATGCTATTTATCAAACGAGTTTGCGATATCGTATGGTGTTTACGCGATATTGTTCGGCCTAGAACCGAATCGCGATCATGGACGTCGTTTACAAATATGCTACCGGGACCTGTAAGGCCTATTGTGTTTGTCTCCTTTCTATGTCTGCACCCACTCTCCTATACCCTGCACCAACTTGTACAACTTCTTGATAGGATGGGAGCGTAGTTCCTCCAGTTTTAGCCTTCATTATTGAAAGTCTGCAGCAAAGACTAGGTAATACAGGTTGAGCTTGTTACGGGTATCACTTGACAGCCATATGTCCTATCAAGAGACCTGTTATGCTCCGCACTTAATTCCTGCTAAGCAATAGCAGTTCCATTTTGGTTTTGGAATTAGGTCCTTGGATGAAGGCCTTGCTACGCCTGTGTCACAAATTACCTATAACAGATGCGAAAGAAAGCGACTGCATCGGAAACCGTTCGGCAAACCCGACACGCCTATTGAGTGGTGTAAATACACCAGTCGTTTAGTCCGGAAACCCATGCTGTGTCGTATTCGCTTGCTGGAGTGACATAGTGCGTGGTTATATGTTTCTTTTTAAAAACGCGTGTAGGATTTTTGTTGAAGTTTTGAACTGTTATTTCTAAGTTTTGGTAATTTGTATATCTTATTTAAAATGGGATACAAATGTGTTTATTTATAAGGAAAAAAATATATTTATAGTATAAAAAAATAATTTATTTTACAAAATTTAATTAACAATGTGACAAAATAGTTTGGTTGATTCTATCGGACTTTTTTCGACTATATAAATCTTTATTTGTAAACTTTAATACATCAAATATTTTCAATCTAATAAATCATTTAATGATATAAATAAGAGGAAATTTCTCACATGGGTGGCAGGGGCGTAGATAGGTGTATGCTATGGGGGTGGTACTATGATCAAGTTGCAAAAAAATCACCCTCGGAATTTTTTTGTCGAACTAAAACGACGGCGATTTTTCTGTCTTCAAAAAGATATAAAAACATAACACAAAAATTAAAACATAGATTTGTAAATAACAGAAATAAAAATGAAACAACGACGTTTATTAGTTAATTTTCTATAAACTATAAATAAAAAACTCTAAACTATCAAAAAAAAAAACTATAAAAACTATAAACTATAAATAAAACTACAAAACAAAATCATGTTTTCTAGAACGCTGTTTGGAAAACCTATCAATAACAGCATCAACATTTATTTCAATATCTTTATGGATATTAATTATAGTTAACCCCACTAATCTGTCCTGGCCAATAAGAACACTTTGTGTGCTTTTAATTAGGTCAAACATATTATGAACGATAAATCAACATAATTAAAAGCATACAAAGTGTTCTTATATGTCGGATATTAATTAAAAAAAATCCTTTCATAGTCGATGACTATTTCAATTCTCGTATCTCGTCAAGCGTCAGGGGGGGGTACTGTCCCCCAGTACCCCCCCCCCTTATCTACGCCCTTGATGGGTTGTCAAATTCTATAGTTTTCATTATATCAAACAGCCTCTGAAAAATGTTTTCAACTCAAAATGCCTTTAATTATGTTTGACTACATCATTAAAAAGGGTCTTCAAATACATCAATGTGATATTTGTCTAAAATTTACAAAAGAATCCGAATCTTTCGAAATACTTTCCGAAGAAGATCCGAATCCGATAACTCGAAATTATTTACCCATTTAAAAGCCTTTGATCATGAAAGTGGAAAAATTTGTTCATTTTATTTACAGGCCGGAAAAATTATTTATATTAAATTTTGATGAGTTTTGCACTGAACAAAACATTCAGAGGCTGTTTGATATAATGAAAACTATAGAATTTGACCACCCATGTGAGAAATTTCGTCTTATTTACATCATTAAATTATTTATTAGATTGAAAATATTTTATGCATTAAAGTTTACAAAAAATAAAGATTTATATAGTCGAAAAAAGTCCGATAGAACCAATAGAAAAATAACTATTTTGTCACATCTTTAATTAAATTTTGTTAAATAAATTAATCATTCTTCGATCTTTATAGCATTTCATGCTATAAATATATTTTTTTTTCCTAATCTCCTACGAACTGATATAATATGACGAGCAATCTATTAAATTACTGAGAGATTATATGCCTCGATAATATATTGGTGCAGATTATTTTCACCCAAACAAATAATAACCCAAACTATACATTGATGCGGATTGTCTATGAACTCTTTCTGAAGGCCACAGAAACCTGAACGCGGAATTCGGTGTTCTTTCGCATCTGTTATAGGTAATTTGTGCCTGTGTCCCTGTCTGTTTCTCCAGTGGAAATTTTGCTTTCCTGGATCCAGGTTTTTGTTCCACCTTAAATCAAAACGTAGTTACGCTCACGTAAGGCATTCTGGTTTAATACAGGGTACCCAGGATATCATAGACCCAGATAGCCTATTATCTTAATCCATGACTTCCAATAAGTTATAGATTGAGTTTTACATTGAATACATGTTCCGGTTTATTAATACTTATTTTGTTTCGACAGGGTTGCCAATCCAGATTGGAGCAATGGTACCGAGAGCACTACATGGCCTTCTTAGGCATCGGCCTAGCAGTAGTCCTCGTCGAATTCATAGTCCTACTCAGTACAATACTAACCTGCACCAGAGTTTACCACCATAACCAAGAACTGAAAGAGAACGCTAAGAACATGGCCCAGGATCGCGACAATGCCGGCTCAAGGGACACGATTTATCACAAAAGGGGGCCCTCGATACCCCCTGGGGCGTACAGCAACGAAACTTACGCAATGACCGACAGTTTTCGACAGAACTACAAGCTGTTGGATAAAGCATGATGGTGGCTGAAAGGCATTACCAGGCCCAGTTACGTTTACGAAGTGAACGTAGAATCGATGTTGTGGTAGATTATTACTATTAACAGAAATATAAAAATATTATAAAAAAGACCGAAATTGGCAATATTTTCTAAATATTTTACTGCCTTTCTAGCTTTTTTATAATACCTCTATAATACAAGGTGTGTTTTAAAAAAGTGTAAGTATTTTAACAAAGGTAATATAGCGTATGATCGAAACATCAATGACATTCTTCATATAATTTTACAAATAAAATAACAGCGATCTTTTATTCATAGCCATCGCTGACGCCGTTTTTTTTCGATCATATTGTATTTCTACCTCAGAAATAAGTCTCAGAAAATACGTCTATATAGGGTGTCAATATTTGGATGGAAATTGGTTTCTGGGAGTTTTTTTGAAATGGGAAATTTGATTTTGATATGTCAATATGACTCCTACTTGTAGAGGGCGCCACCTACATATTTTTTAACTGGTTTGAAGAGTAATAACTTTTCGTACGTACCTGTATAAAACTACTGAGTAAAAAATATAAATTTACGACATTTTGAACGTAAAAAAAGTATTTTGGCAAAAATCGCTACGAGCAATGGTTCCATTACGAGTCAAAAGTTCGACAAGAACTGTTTTATGATCATTTTTAAAGAAAAACTTCTCATTAATTTGAAAAAATAAAGTTCCCGGCCTTAAAAATTTATCATTTCAGTCAAATAACTATACAGGGTGGCGCCTCTCATACGCCGCGGAGGCTCCAAGGAGAACAACAGTTTGTATTGAAGTGAAATTTTGTGAGAATTTTGTTTGAAATTTTGTGAGAATATGTAGGTTAATTTAGAGCACTTTTTAAAAATATAGTGAGTTCTACAGGGTGTTCCCAAAAAAGTTACATATGAAAGTTGTCTTTTTTGTTATGGAACACCCTATATATTAATTGATTTTCGGATTCTTTGAGCAAGATAAAGATGACTTTTATAAGAGAAGTGACTAAAATGTAAGGTTTTTGACATATTTAACATTTTCTAGAAATAAAGAACATTTTTTAAATTACAATAAAAGCTACCTAAATTGGAATTTATCTGGTATAGCCTGATATGTAGTTAAATTAACTATTGTACTTTAAATTAAATTAACACTTGATCCAAAATGTTAAACAGGGTGAGACAAAATTAATATTGAACATTGGTCACCTGCTTTAAAAGCATGTTACTCTTTTATTTTAAATGAAACACCCAGTATATTATTCGATAATCAATGGAGAATTCATGTCTTTTCAAAATAATATTAAGGTTGCCTACCCCTCACACAAAGATTTTCCTAGATATTTTCATTTACATGATTTGATCTGATAAACCGCCACCCTGTATACTCAACATGTTTATTTTCTGCCAATAATGACATGTATTGACTAATTCCATTCTAGATATCTTGAGAACGGTTGCTTGTAGCGATTTTTAAGAAGAGACATTTTTTACGTAAAAAATCACGGTATTTATTCAGAAATTTTATACGGGTACGGACGAAAAGTTATTTTTTAAAAACAGTTAAAACACTTGTAGGTGGCACCCCCTACAAATAGGAGTCAGATTAACATCAAAATCCATATTTATTATGTCAAAAAACTCCCAGACACCAATTTTCATCCAAATATTGACACTACTTCAGAAATTACTTGGAAAAAATCTATAAAAATAAAAATGAAATTTTTACACCCTGTATCTCCGAAACTAAGCGTTTAGGACATACATTTATATGCACTTTTTAAATTATTTTTATCTGCAGAATATGCTGCCGAAGTTTCCGGATTATAGTTCGGGCCACCCTGTATAATTCTAGATAAATGCACTGTATTTATTTTTTAACATACACCTAACATATACAGTAGTTAATTTCTACAAAACTGAAAAAATCAATCTTGTTTATTTTCAATTTATTTAAGAATATTTTATTTTATGTCTATATTTTGGAATTATTTTAAAATACTTGCACTAATTTAAGAGACATCCTGTGTAACTAGGCGTATTTTTATATATACTATTCCAAAGATTAAGTTAATTTCTAGATAAATAGAAATAAGAGTGTTTAAAAAAATTGGAAGACTGCAATATTCTTAGTGTACTATTTAAAATTATAACGTATATAAAATAATAAAATTTGGCAAAGTATTTTATTTATTTTTAATATGCATTCTCTTTCAAACAATGCTTAAAAGATTTTGTAATTTTGTACCTACCCCTTATAATAACTTAGTGTAATAGGTTTTTTGTGCCCCACAAAGTCTTTGTACCACGTCTGTCCAATGAGAGGATCCCTGACACTGACAGTTATGTCTATCATTTTATTTCACATGCAAATTTTATTTCCTGTCATTTTTGGGTTGTCGCAGGGTTATCGTCAGTCAAAATCTTCCCCGATTCCATCCCGATTCGTTGGTTGGACAGACTATAGAGATAAAGATAGAGATCTTGATAAACAGAGAAGAAATAGAGAAAAGATACGAATAATAACGGAGTTTTTAATAAACCGTTTTTAGTCACCCTATATAAACTAAGCAATTATCAAAAAATACTTCTAGTTAAGAGGCATCAATAATTTGGGGTTTTTCAATTTTTATAGAACTTTATAAATGTGTAGATAACTTATTTAAACACTAATTAAAATTAAACTAAAAATAATCATATGCTAAAAACTTAGATCAGACTCTGTGATGGTTTTCTAGAAATACAAGTTTTATAGAAAATCTCCTCAAAAAAATATACATACTACAATAACTTTATTGTAAACGCATATTTGAGTCATCCAGTATATCTATTAAAAGTTTTCTAAAATAGTCTATACTCTCTCTATTACCTCAAGAGTCAAAATCTCAAATAGTAAACCAGATATAGAACTCATATATTTGGTCACCTTGTATATTGAAAATGATCATGCAGATTATATTAGTACATCTAAAAATTTAAAACCAAATGAAATTTAACTTTATATATTTTTATTATATTTTTTCTAAAGAGTATGTCACTGTAAGAAAATATCGCCAAATAAAAAGAAAATCAACATTGTAAAATAACAATTTTCTTGCATTATTTTGAAATTAATAAATTTGCCTCCATCTTTTGTTAAGTCCGAAGACTTCTAATTAATATTTTACCGTTCTCCCGACAGATGCCACATTAATGGAGTATTGACTGATGTATAACTGGTTATCTAATAACCGGCGCAAAACTCTATAATTGCTCTTTTTCTGGCGCACGCGGTAGTCTATATGCCCTCTCACCTTTTCTCATCTCACATTCACTTAATAAATTTCAGTATATCGTTATTTAGCCTGTGACAGGTGGCTGCACTGGAACGCATCGAAAATGGCCGCGGTCGATAGCCAGACGAAGTTAGCGTCTGTGTTTTTGAGATGAATAGATCTAGTTTGAGAGACTGAAAGTGTATTTCGCACCCACAATCTATTGTTTCGAAAGGAACGCGCGTATGCTCTCGAAGAACAGTGTCTGCGAACGGTAGTTAAGGTAATTCAAGTCGGTTAATATACAGGACGAGCAGTGCAGAAGAGTCGTTCAACTCGAGTTTGTTGTTTTTCTTTTTTAAACGGTTTATAAACAAAATTTCGAGTGACGATTTCGGGGAATGAGAGGACCAAAAGGTCGTGTGTTTTAAGAAATAAGAGTTTAGTGCCCTGGCAATTGATTTTTGTGTGGAAAATTTTGTTTTAATCGTTTAGTGTTTACTGGTTTTGAGAGGACTGTATGAACTAAAGGACATTCATATTTCATCATTGAATACAGCTGACTAAGTTTGATAGACAAGATACTGAATTTACTGTATCATAGTGTACGTTATTTTACCTTTTTCTGACCGTTGTCAGGGCTATGGTCAGTGTATAACTGAAGTCAACAATAACAACAATACTATTGAGATTTACATTTGGCTTGTCTCGAGGATATGCTCTCCAAAGACAGTGATTTGCACTAAACTGTGTCCAAGCAATGTAAGAGAGAAATTGGTAGGTCAACACACTGGATCGAGCTAGCTCTGGACCAGGGGGTTGCCTCGACGGCGGTGGGGCACATCCCTCCGTCGTCCCTCAGCCCCCAGGACTGCCCCAGCTGCATGCTGAAGTCACTCCTAAGCAGGCTGTGGTAGAGAGGTAAATTTGATTTTCGCTTTTATAAAATAAAAACTAAGGAAAGAGTACGCATATCAACAAACTTGATCTGACCAATAAGTAGATTCAATTCAACTGACATGAAATTTGGTTAATCAGTGATGTTTGATTGTTTTTTACATGTTAAGATATAAAATAAAGTATACCAATTTGAATTTGCTGGTTTTGTTTTACCATGTTCTTGAGTCTTGAGATACCTATTAATTATTGTCAAGATAGGTACCTACTAATTTCATTCCTTGTAAAGTTAAATAAAACTTGTAATACTGACATATCCCATTTATTATTACAAGTTATAAAAATTAAATGGGGAACAGGGAACAAAAATAGTTCTAGTCCAATTTATACCGTATAATCGAAAAATAAAACGGCGTCAGCGATGGCTATGAAATGAAGATCGCTGTCATTTTATATGTAAAATTATATGGGGACTGTCATCGATCGTCATTTCCAAGCCAACTACTGGACGCTGATGAGTTGTTTGTTGTTTTGTTTTTCACAACCATTTTTCTGAGATTCACAATAATTTCAATGCCCACCTAATTTCAGTCCTGAGGTCCTGACAAAATGTCTTTTTTTATTTATTACCCCTTTAGAGAAAAATTTAGAAAAAAGCTAATTGTAAAATAAACATTAAATCGAGCACTAAATAATACAAAATAAATTAACACAGAAAAGCATAACAAAGTGACAAAAATTCAAATACCTATATCAAGAGAAAAATCAAACAAAACTAATAAAAAAGTGGTTTCAAGGTGTTTGTTTGATGCATTAATATAAGTCTGTATGTCACTCTTTCCTTGGTCTTTTGTACTTAATGCAAAGAATATTAATATTCTTTGCTTAATGTTTTTTTTCTTTATTATTTTACTATCTTCCTCATTACACCTTTCCAATCACAGATGACCTTGTCAAGTAGATTGTTCTGTTGCTCATTACTTTCATTTAACGAATAAAACAAGAGTTTTTATAATTATTGCTGTTGAACGAAGTGATCAGGGTTAGAATTATTCAAGAATTTTTCAAAAAGAAAATCAAAAATCAGTTATTTTTATAAGAAATGACCATTTTTCATATTTTACCTCGTATTTTACTTAATTTTTGAATACTTAGTTGTTAAGAGTATCGAATATACCGGGTGCGTATCAAAAGTGGCTCACCCCTATAACTTTTTTATTTTTTCAGATAAAAAAACGAGATTTGGTATGTTAGTATATGACATGAATTAGGATTGATTGATGTACCTATTAAATTCTTTTTCTCCACTTCCTGTTTCACCGGAAATGACTACAACTTTTGATTTTTAAATCGCACCCTCCGTATTTTTTTAGTTTATTCGATAGAAAATGACACTCTGAATAAATTGACATATCATATGTCAACTTTTGACATTTTTGCTTAAAACAAAATTGTATTTTAAATTTCAATCTAGAATCTGCCAAGGCTGTGTTAAAAACACTAATTTTTGAATCAAGGAGCCTTGGAAAAATAAATTTGATCGTTTAATGTTTTTAGTGTCTTGTCCTGGCTGGTTAAAAGATGAACAAATCGTATTTTTAATCATACATATCTCAATTTTTTCAAATGGAACGAGGGTGGCTCACCAGCATATTTGGAAAAAGCATTTTTTTGCGAATAATTTGATACCACACACTTGGTGTTTTGAGTAAAATTGTTATGAATTGCACGTCGCAATTTCAAATAAACAACATTCGAAAATGTCAAAATGCCAAAAAATCATATTCAGAGTGTACTTTTCTATTGAATAAAGTAACAAAATACCGAGGGTATCATTTAAAAATCAAAAGTTGTAGTCATTTCCGGTGAAACAGGAAGTGACTGAAAACAATAATTGAATACGTCAATCCATCTTAATTTATGTCATATTACTAACATACCAAATCTGGATTTTTTATCTGAGAAGATAAAAAAGTTATAGGGGTGAGCTACTTTTGAGACGCACCCGGTATATGTATCACCGAGTGTATCACTGAAAAATCTACAAAACCGTATGATCAAATAAAACTGGCGTCATCGATGGCTATGAAATGAAGATCGCTGTCATTTTATATGTAAATTTATATGGTGTCATTTCCCAGCCAACCGTACGCCATTTTTTCGATCATACGGTATAAATTCAGATGACAGGGTATAACGAAAATACCACCACTATTTATTAGAATTTTTACCCTCGTTTTTACCTAGTCTCAAGTCCGTAATAGACCGATTATTATAGGTTCGTTCCAACATCACAGAGAACTGTTCTCGGTACGGTAACACGTCTGCGCAGTAAAGAAAATGCGTTCCAACCAGAGTTGTAACAACTAACAACCGTTAGTGAACCAGTTCCCGAACGGTGATGTCGATACCAGCGTGAAAGGAAGAATCAAAAGAACTGACCTGCGTATTAAGTACTGTGTGTCAGCTGATTATTGTTTATTTTTAATTTTTGCTTATTTTTGTTTGGCGTTGAAAAAAAAGCACGAAATATATATTTAAAAAAAGTAAAATACAAATAACTGAATGAATATTCTATTCCGGAATACTTTCAGGCGCCGAGCTGGTCCCATCTTCATAGGGTATTATAGTAGTAGTAGTACTGTCTTCGTCAGTTTCTATTTCCAAATCAGATATATTTGATGTATCATCTGGTTCTGATTTTGAAGGATGGACGTCTACCTCTACGGGTTCTAGTGGTTCTGGAGGAGTTTCATGTTGTTGAATATCATGCTCCATATCCACTTTTTGTTTTTGTAGTAATAAGTTATTGTTAGGAGCTACGCACATTATTTTGCCGGCTCTTTGTGCAGTTAAGCGATTCCTTTCCGATCCGATTTCTTGCAAAATTCGGATTTTTGCGAATATTCGCGATTTTGGGACCGAATATTTCGGAAATTTCTGAAATTTCCTGCAAAATTCGAATGGAAATATTCGCTACCAACATTACTAAACGAGGCAAAGGTAATTTATGAATTTACGTCCAATAAAATCCAAAATTCGAAATTTATATCGAAAATATTGCCAACCATATTAATAATTAAAAATTAGGTTATGACTTTAATTCTGAAATTAGTTCGCTAACCGTTTCAATACGTTTGTAATCGTGACAGAACTGCCAAAGTCGACACGTGCGTACAAATTCGATCCCTGCGATCCCAATTACTGTTCTAGAACGGTACAAATTTGTATGTTGGAACGAAGCTTATATCAAATAATCTACAGGGTGGCAACTCTCATACCCGAGCACTTCAAGAGGAACGACAAATTTTAATAAAATGAAATTTTTGGCGCATATAGTGCCAAAGATAAAGTGCGCATTATATGGGAGTTTTTTTTATTTATTGCTTTAGAGTTTTATCCAGAGTTAAAGTTATTATTGTACGATAAACCCCAAATATGAAACCACACAAAAAGTATACACGCTAAGTTATATAGGGTGAGGCAAATGATATTGAACATTGGTCACTTTTGGTTTGGTGAGAGCAAGTTTGTTTGATTTGATTCATGATTTCAATCGATCGAACCCTGGAATTGATCTATTCTATTTTTCCATACAGGTTAAGGAGACGTATAGAATCATACAGGAAAAGACAGACTGACTGCATGCCGCGTTTCGATCAGTCCTTTTCAGGACTGTGCGAGCAGAATCTGCAGGACACCCTGCACCTAAAGCAGAGGTTTCTGGATGCCAAGGCCAAGAGAGTGTCCAAAGCAAAGGACAAGAAACAGGAAGCCATCCAGAGCAGTGTTCACGTGGTAAGTGTTTAAATACTCAGATTTGTTATTTATGTACCAGAATTGAATATGTATTTTGCAACTAACGGTTGATAAGAATTTATTTATAAATATACGGTTTACATTATTAGGTGATAAGTTGTTTGATAGCAATTTAATACAGAAAGCAACATTTTTTTTTCGGTTTTATCTGTAAATGCTATTAATTATATTTGTGATTGCTAATATTATTAGACAAGCTAATTAATAAATATAGCAGTGTTAATTTTTTTAAATCACGTTTTTGTCAAATCGGTGTTTTTTTCTTTTTAGGGGGTGTCCATTAATTACGTGAGACGTTATTGACACTCCCTCCCCCACTGGTGAGATGTCTCGTGATTTGTCTCGACCCCCTCTCGCCTCCCTAATCTCACGTGAGATCTTTCAAAATTTATATTTTAAGTAGGTATAAATCCGTTGGATTTATTAAAAAAAATTGGCGCCGGGAGGCACGTATAGCTGCCCATACTAAAATATGTTAATAAAAAGTTGGTAGGCAGTTAGTTCTTTTAGTTAAGTAAAGGAATTTTTTCAATTTTTTTTATCTCAAAAACTGCGTCTTTGACAAATTTTGTTGCAAATATTATTCCTAATCTTAAATTGAAAAGCGCGTTTCGCTAGCTACTGTAATTTTAGAGCTACGATTTTTAAAAATTTTTAACCCCCTCCCATATCCCCTTACCAACCCCCCACCCCCAAATTTGGTTAAAATCGGTTTTGCGGTTTTTTGAGTTATCGTGTTATAGACGGACAGACAGACACACACCATGAGAAAATATTTTGTATTTAGGTCATTTATGACCCAAATAACCGAGGAAATAACTCATTTTGAGTGAAATTAAAAAAACTTTTTTCTTCTTGATAGCTTTTAATCTTAATAGCCTACCATACCTGTTGGTATGGTCGGCTAAAAATTGTGTGTGCACTATGTGTATTGAAGTGAAACTTCTTATTAATAGCTATTAAATTAAAGGATTTGAAGGACATCTTTGAAAAAGTGTAGTTTGAAATGTTGAAAACGTAATATATTAAAAATATATTTTTTTACGCGTAACATAATTTTTTACACGTAACAAATAGTTTTTACGTGTAACAAATAGTTTTTGCGTGTAACAAATAGTTTTTGCGTGTAACAAATAGTTTTTGCATATAACAAATAGTTTTTGCGGGTAAGAAATAGTTTTTTACGTATAACAAATAGTTTTTTACGTGTAACAAATAGTTTTTTATGTGTAACAAATATTTTGGTTTGGTTTGGAATAGTTTTTTAACTGTAAGAAACAGTTTTATACGTGTAACAAATAGTTTTTTACGTGTAACAGATATTTTTGTACGCGTAAAATAAAACACGTGTCACTACGGATTTCTAAACCGTAGGCTGTCTCGCTAGCTGGTGTGACACGGCCTTTAATTTTTAAAGAAGTTTCGCTTTAAAAATACAATTTGCTTTATTGTTATTTTTATTAAGACTAGTAAAGACTAATATTTGAATATTCATCATCATTATCAACCAGCCACTAAAATTCGCTGCTGGACTTAGGCCTCCCTCATCTGCTTCTATAACTCCCTATCTTGAGCTATTTGCATCCAGTTACCGTGGATACGCCTTAAGTCGGAGGACGGCCTCTGCTCCTGAATGTCTTGGTCTCCATTCTATTATTTTCTTCGTCCATCGGTCATCGTTTAGCCTTGCAATGTGCCCTGTCCAATTCCATTTCAAAGTAGTTATTTTCTATGGCATCCATGACTTTTGTTCTGTTTCGTACGATAGTCTATACTATGATCTTTCCATTGCTCTTTGCGTTTTGCGTTATTCTGATTTTTTCTTAGATGACAACAGGTAGTATGCATTGATTGAATACCAAGGTATTCAATCCATGGTATTTGAGTATTATTGTAATGTAAAATCACGATGATAACATTCATGAACGTTCATTCTAATTCAGGCCATGGAGACTATTGTCCGGGCTCAAGAGTGACTGTTGGTAGTGTTGGTACTAACAAATCCACGTGATTTTCAGTAAAAGGTTCTGCTCCTTTCCCTTAACTCTGATAGATCACTTTAAACCGTTGTTACTTGCGCACAGATGCTCATTAGATCGTCTTCTGAACTTTAATCTGGCGCCATAATTTTTCAACCAATAAGGAGTCGGGGTCCACATTTTTCTATATATCACTACTAAATAACTTTACACATTAGCGTAACTAGAAATTTATCCTGGTTGAGCCCAGGGGGGGCCTAGGGCTTTTGTTTTTTTTATTTAAAAAAACACGTTTTTTTAATAAAACGTTTACATGCATTTCTCTATCAATAAATTTCATAGACTTGGTTATCAAACCGTGTTTCCGTAGATTACTTAAATACCTACCAATTTTCTAAAAAAATAAAAATTAACACATTTTTTGAACACAACAAAATAATGTTAACTAAACAAAACTAGAAAACGTCATTTTTACTGCATCACAAGCAAATAAAAATTAATACGTAGCCAAGAGTTATAATTCAGGATTTCTCTGGGGGGGGGGTGCCAGCATCACCTGTGGGGGGGCGGTACCCCCGGTCAGTCACCCCTGTAGTTACGCCAATGACATTACATCTATTAATGGATTTTAATATACAGAAGAATTGTGTCAGATTTCGACATATTTTGGTCTAGAAACATGTTTTACTTTAAATTAATATGAGTTTTTCACATTTTTACACCATGATTTGTCCGAAAAAAATTATGTGATATCTGTCGAAACCTCTTTTGTCTTCCACGGGAAATTTAATGAGATTTGGCTTACAAAAATCCTGTAAACTGTGGCTGTACAAGCACTGAAATTAACTATTATAATCAGTAGATACAGCGGTACAATCGGCGCGGCGCCGCGCCGCGCTGGTGGTACAGGACTTATTTGTATTTTTTGTAATAATAAATTATTTATTAAAAACTTATGTTTTATATTTTCTTTTAACAATAAGAAAAATCATATGATTTTAATAGCCACGTTAATCGTGTATTTAAATCAATTGATTTACTAAATTGTTTCAACCCTGAAAAGAAGTCTGTGTAGTAAACTATATTGCTAGGAATTACGTTCCTATAAAATGAAAATGGGAGTTTTTACCTTTGAATTTATTATAAATAAACTAAGATCTTTACATATTTATAAGTTTAAACAATAGCTAAAGCCATCATTAGTTTCAATGTAATTTTCAAACGAAGAAATTTTATTTTTTCTCATCATGTTATACATTTGTATAAACATGCTTGAAGTATTACAATTTAATTAAATAAAAAATATTATTAATTGCCTTATGATACATGCTTTATTTTTTTAAATGGCTGATATAAAAATGGGCTGACATGCAATTTTTAGTCGGTTGATTATTTAGTTGCAGAATTGAAACCAATATATTCTTATGGAGGTGCGCACACATCTTTAAACATTAAAAAGAAAATAAATTTTTACAAGTTATAAGTACAATAGATCGAAAAAAAAACACGGCGTCAGCAATGGCTATGAAATGAAGATCGCTGTCGTTTTATAAGTAAAATTATATGGGGGAATGTCATTGATCGTTATGTCCAAGCCCACTGGACGCCGTTTTTTTTTCGATCATACGGTATTATAATTAAAACTGGGACCAATAACATTTCAATCTATTTTATTGTGATAGGTTATTTATAAATTATGTTCTGATCTAATCCTGATTAGAATACTTTTAATTACATATATCAGTTCAATTTTATAATGACGCAAGTAAGATAATTAATACATATATCATGTAATGTAAGAGCTCTTTTTTTAATTCAATAATTTCTCATAAAAATATTATATCAGAACCATTTTGCTTTCACTGATAAATCGAATGAACTTTCTTCTTTTACTTCTTTACTTCTATAGTTTGATTAGTTTTGATATTGTAAATAAAATTAAATATTTATATGCGACTTGCTTAATTTAGATGAAGTTCTATTAAACATCCATATTGTTTGTTATTATTGTTAGCATTAGTTGTTATTATTATTAAATTCTTTTATAAAATATTAGGTACATTAGCAGCCATTCACTACTTGCATAGATAAAGGAAACAAGTTTGCTTGCCGCCAAAACTTATAATTGTTTTGGAGCGCATACGTTGTAGGGCGCTGCTATAGCGGTTGCTAAGAACAACCGCAAACGAGAATAGAAATAATTTTCTCTTATCAAAGGCAGAATCTTCAAAAAATATAAAATCTTTCAAAATTTAAACAGTTCTCACTGAAAAAACACCGAAAAGTGTTTAAAGCGTCCATTTTCCAAGTAATTATTGCTATCTTGTGAGTTTAATTTAAATTTTATGTACTCAAGCCCGTGATAATTGTGAGTGGCATTAAAAACTCAGAAATCTATGTGAACTGTGAACAGCAAAAACTATCGTGGATCGTGGCATAAAATTGGTTTCCAATGTTTCAGAGATATTTCATAAATGTCCTTATATAAAATAAAGTTTCTTATATACAACACTGTATTTTATTTAAAAAAATAAAAGAAAATAATAAATTTGAATAAATAATATTTGGCGACGTAATTCCGGAAAAAGCCGAACTGCTCTGAAATAGCCAAATCTTTGGAGAGCGACCGTTGTAAGAATAGCGCCAAATAGTATTTACATTGTCCTTATGGGCACTTCAATCTAAACTTGTTTCTTTTATCTATGACTACCTGTAAAAGTCTACTGACTATATTGACAGGCAATGTCCAAAAATTGACAGAATATAATTTACATTTTAAATAAAATGACCGACGACAACTCTCAATATTCACTGTCAATATTCTTTCGTTGGATAGACTACAGTTGGTCTACAGACTCTGGTGTGTTTATGTTATATGCTTTTTGGTAGAGCTTCCGAATCAGCTTATAATAAATTTATATTAAAAATAGGAAACAACGTTCTAAAAAAAGTTGAAGTAATTAGAAATTTGGGGTTGGCGTTTGGTCAAAGCTTTAAGATTTGAGCCGCATGTTACTAAATGAATTAAGCAAGTATATTCAAAATTAAAAATGCTTTTTATTATGCTGATGCTATTTATTTTCATATCATTTACCTGCCCCTGAGAAATTTCTTCCAACTGTCTAAGATACTCGAAGAAATTTATCACCAAGACTATCTTGCAACCAAGAAAAATCAAAGATTTTCTTTGGTTTAATTAAGAACAATACGGATTGTCACGGTTTTTTTAAAGGACAATTTCCCTCCAATGAACACTTCAGTAGATTGAAGCTAAGAAACAACGATGAATGCAGATTCTGTGTGGAAAATAGGGAAACAAATGGTTGTCGTCTTGGTGCACTCACTGATGAGGTGATCTGATGTTTCCCCATTTTTCTCACAGAATATGCATTTGCTATTGCTTCTTAGCTTCTATTTACTGAGGTTTTCATTGAGGAGATAGTATCCTGTTAAAAACCCCGGGATAA
The DNA here is from genome assembly GCF_002938485.1 of Sitophilus oryzae. Taxonomy (NCBI): domain Eukaryota; kingdom Metazoa; phylum Arthropoda; class Insecta; order Coleoptera; family Curculionidae; genus Sitophilus; species Sitophilus oryzae. The sequence goes on from NW_022147314.1 coordinate 87,719, forward strand.
TCCGAAGATTGTTCTTATTTAAATCAAGGAAAATCTTTGATTTTTCTCGGTTGTAAGTTCTGAGAAATTTCTTCGAGTATCTTAGACCGTTGAATGATTCCCATTCCAGATTACCGATGGAATCTTCCAGGTTGTTGAAGTTGCCAGATTTGTTGAGTTTTGCTTCAAGTTGGTTTGGCACTGGGGAAGCAGAACGTTTGCTTTTTCATTATCTTCTATCCTTTTTATGACTTTATTTCTTTTGCCTAATTTTGCCAGATTTGTATAAAGTATATGTATTTGTTTGACTCCAAAATGTTATGTAATAGTATTTTTCCATTTCCATTTCCAACTCGCTTTCGAAATCGACTGGTAACTGATAACATCTCAACCGTTTTAACAATGTACATTGGATTTTGGTAACGGACTAATAATCTATACTAATATATAAAATCCTTAAGTGACTGACATACTGATTAATCACGATCCTGCTCAAACCACTCAACGTAAAAAGCTCGATTTTGGCATACTGGTTGATTCTAGGGTGTAGAGGTTCGATATGAAGGGATTTTTCGAAATTCCAGTTCCAAGAGGGTGAAACCACCCCTCAAATATTACAATATTTTTTATTTAAAAAACGGTCAAGTTTCCGAAAAAACGCTTAAACACGTATATTTTATTTTGTTTTTTTACATATTTTAAGAATTTTTGAACACAACAAAATAATGTTAACTAAACAAAACTAGAAAACGTCATTTTTACTGCATCACAAGCAAATAAAAATTAATACGTAGCCAAGAGTTATAATTCAGGATTTCTCTGGGGGGTGCCAGCATTACCTGGGGGGGGGGGGTACCCCCGGTGACCCCTGTAGTTAAGCCAATGACATTACATCTATTAATGGATTTTAATATAGAGAAGAATTGTGTCAGATTTCGACATATTTTGGTCTAGAAACATGTTTTACTTTAAATTAATATGAGTTTCTCACATTTTTACACCATGATTTGTCCGAAAAAAATTATGTGATATCTGTCGAAACCTCTTTTGTCTCCCACGGGAAATTTAATGAGATTTGGCTTACAGAAATCCTGTAAACTGTGGCTGTACAAGCACTAAAATTAACTATAATAATCAGTAGATACAGCGGTACAAACGGCGCGGCGCGGCGGCCGCGCCTGTGTTACAGGACTTATTTGTATTTTTTGTAATAATAAATTATTTATTAAAAACTTATATTTTATATTTTCTTTTAACAATAAGAAAAATCATATGATTTTAATAGCCACGTTAATCGTGTATTTAAATCAATTGATTTACTAAATTGTTTCAACCCTGAAACGAAGTCTGTGTAATAAACTATATTGCTAGGAATTACGTTCCTATAAAATGAAAATGGGAGTTTTTACCTTTGAATTTATTATAAATAAACTAAGATCTTTACATATTTATAAGTTTAAACAATAGCTAAAGCCATCATTAGTTTCAGTGTAATTTTCAAATGAAGAAATTTTTATTTTTTCTCATCATGTTATACATATAAACATGCTTGAAGTATTACAATTTAATTAAATAAAAAATATTATTAATTGCCTTATGATACATGCTTTATTTTTTTAAATGGCTGATATAAAAATGGGCTGACATGCAATTTTTAGTCGGCTGATTATTTAGTTGCACATTTGAAACCAATATATTCTTATGGAGGTGCGCACACATCTTTAAACATTAAAAAGAAAATAAATCTTTACAAGTTATAAGTACAATAGATCGAAAAAAAACACGGCGTCAGCAATGGCTATGAAATGAAGATCGCTGTCGTTTTATAAGTAAAATTATATGGGGAATGTCATTGATCGTTATGTCCAAGCCCACTGGACGCCGTTTTTTTTTCGATCATACGGTATTATAATTAAAACTGGGACCAATAACATTTCAATCTATTTTATTGTGATAGGTTATTTATAAATTATGTTCTGATCTAATCCTGATTAGAATACTTTTAATTACATATATCAGTTCAATTTTATAATGACGCAAGTAAGATAATTAATACATATATCATGTAATGTAAGAGCTATTTTTTTTTATTCAATAGTTTCTCATAAAAATATTATATCAGAACCATGTTGCTTTTACTGATAAATTGAATGAACTTTCTTCTTTTACTTCTTTACTTCTATAGTTTGATTAGTTTTGAAATTGTAAATGAATTTAAAATATTTATATGTGACTTAATTTAGATGAAGTTCTATTAAACATCAATATTGTTTGTTATTATTGTTAGCATTATTTGTTACTGTTATTAAATTATTTTAGAAAATATTAGGTACATTAGCAGTCATTCACTACTTGCATAGATAAAGGAAACAAGTTTAGATTGGAATGCTCGGCTTGCGGCCAAGACTTGTAATTGTTTTGGAGCGCATACGTTGTAGGGCGCTGCTATAGCGGTTGCTAAGAACAACCGCAAACAAGAGCTGAAATAATGTTCTCTTGTCAAAGTCAGAATCTTAAAAAAAATAAAATCTTTCAAAATTTAAACCGCTCTCACTGAAAAAATACCGAAAAGTGTTTAAAACGTCCATTTTCAAAGTAATTATTGCTATCTTGTGAGTTTCATTTAAACTATCCCGCAAATGTGGGGGTGATCTGTCCCTCAAAGGGTGAAACTATCCCTCAAATATTAAAATATTTTTTATTTAAAAACCGGTGAGTTTTTCGGAAAAACTCTTAAACACGTTATTTTATTTTGTTGTTTTACATATTTTAAGATTTTTTATAAATTTATACAGGGTGTTTTATAAAATATGACCATTGAGTAATCACGATTCTGCTTAAACTGCTTGACGTTTAAAGCTGATTTTTGGTAAACGGATTGACTGTGGGGCGTAGAGGTTCGATAAGGAGGGGTTTCTCGAATCCCAAATTCCAAGAGGGTGAAAACGTCCCTCAAATATTACAATATTTGCTATTTAAAAAACGGTTAGTCTTTCGGGAAAACGCTTGGACAAGCATAATTTATTTGGTTTTTACATATTTTGAAATTTTTTAAAAAATCATATAGGGTGTTCCTGAAAGTTGGGTAATTTCTTAACCACGATTCTGCTTAAACTGCTTGACGTAAAAAGCTTATTTTTGGCAAACGGATTTTTCGAAAGTCAAATTCCAACGAGATGAAACTTGCTTTGCTTTATCATCACCATTACAAATGATTAATTCGAGGCGAACGGAGGCCCTGGTACACGCTAGTAATCATAATATGTAATTAAAAAAAATTATTATTTTTTTTAAATGTTAGCTTTGAAAAACGTTGCTTTTTAAGTCGTGATTGCTTTTTCTACAAACCTATACAATATATAATTTTATCTTGTTTACATTTTCTCTTTACTTAGTCAATATATTTACAACGTTTATGAAGTGGATAATCGTTATATTTGTGTGTATATTAAAATATTACCTATCTTAAAATAAATCGTTTGTTTTTGAACTTGGAAAATCTAAAATTTTAGTCTATAGAAAATTTTTTTTTTAGGTTTTCTCACATTTTAATTTAACACAATTTTTTACCCGAAAATAAAATAGGATTGACCAAACAGACAGTTTGTGAAAGCAACGGACAAGACAGGCGACGCATTTCAATTTTTGAATACCAAATTTCCTCGTCTTAGTGAGGCTAAAATCAAGAAAGAAGTTCTTGTGGACCCCAGATTAGACAGCTTTTCCAAGATTCGATATTTATTGGTGATCTTAATCGAAAATATAACCGATCTTGGTTTGCATTCCAAAATATGTGTAAGAACTTTTGTAGGTAACCACAAAATGGATGATTATGTCTCTTAGGTCAAGGAATTGTTTACCTTACAAGGCCATGAAATGTAAAGGTGCGTTCACACCGTCTGCGCCGCTCCGCGCCGCGCATAACATTTTTTTAACATGTACTTTTGAAGTGTATTTTTTTAGCGCGCACAAAAGTATATGTTAAAAAATGATTCGAGCGGCGCGGAGCGGCGCAGCCGGGTGAACGCACCTTAACATATCTCTTAAAGTGCATTTTCCTTTATTCGCACCTGTATTTCTTCCTTGAAAATTTAGCAGTTTCGGAAGAACACGAGGAACGGGCCCGTTAAGATATCGCTAAACTGGCGAAGGGTGCCGTACCGCCGACACATGAACGCATTAAACAAGTTACAACCATGTCACAAATTACCTATAACAGATGCGAAAGAAAGCGACTGCATCGGAAACCGCTCGGCAAACCCGACACGCCTATTGAGTGGTGTAAATACACCAGTCGTTTAGTCCGGAAACCTATGCTGTGTCGTATTCGCTTGCTGGAATGACATAGTGCGTGGTTATATGTTTCTTTTTAAAAACGCGTGTAGGATTTTTGTTGAACTTTTGAACTGTTATTTCTAAGTTTTGGTAATTTGTATATCTTATTTAAAATGGGATGCAAATGTGTTTATTTATAAGGAAAAAAATTAATTTATTTAACAAAATTTAATTAAAAATGTGACTAAATAGTTACCTTTCTATTGGTTCTATCGGACTTTTTTCGACTATATAAATATTTATTTGTAAACTTTAATACACCAAATATTTTCAATCTAATAAATCATTTAATGATGTAAATAAGAGGAAATTTCTCACATGCGTGGTCAAATTTTATAGTTTTCATTATATCAAACAGCCTCTGAGAAATGTTTTCAACTCAAAATGCCTTTAATTATGTTTGACTACATCATTAAAAAGGGTCTTCAAATACATCAATGTGATATTTGTCTAAAATTTGCAAAAAGAATCCGAATCTCTGGATAACTCGAAATTATTTACCCATTTAAAGCCTTTGATCATGAAAGTGGAAAAAATTGTTCATTTTATTTACAGGCTGGAAAAATTATTTATATTAAATTTTGATGAGTTTTGCACTGAAGAAAACATTCAGAAGCTGTTTGATATAATGAAAACTATAGAATTTGACCACCCATGTGAGAAATTTCCTCTTATTTACATCATTAAATTATTTATTAGATTGAAAATATTTTATGCATTAAAGTTTACAAAAATAAAGATTTATATAGTCGAAAAAGTCCGATAGAACCAATAGAAATGTAACTATTTTGTCACATCTTTAATTAAATTTTGTTAAATAAATTAATTTTTTATACTATAAATATCTTTTTTTTCCTAATCTCCTACGAGCTGATATAATATGACGAGCAATCTATTAAATTACTGTGAGATTATACAGAAAAGTCCACAGACTTCGAGACATAGGAAAATCAAGTCCATTTAGCGTGTGACCAAATTTTGACAAGTTTTCAAAAATGACAGTTTTGTTTAGACTGACGTTTAATTTCACCTGACTTCTCGGTGAATGATTTCTTTTTATGGGGGTACATAAAATCTAAAATCTACGGCCATGAAGAAATTCAAAACTTGGAGCAGTTAAGGCAGAAAATATTTAATGCCTTTGACACTGTCACCCCTGATATGTTATCCAATGTGAGGAGGGGATTTTATGATCGTTTGGGTTATTGTTTAATGCAAGAGGGAGGCACTTTTGAACAATTTTTGTAATTTTTTAAATTTCATTATCCTGTTTTTTTACCGTTTACCCATTACCTACCTTGACGAACATGGGAAAACGAAGGTCCTTTTCAGGACGACAAATATTTTGATTGAGAAAATTGGTAACTTTTTTTTGATTAAAAAACAAAAGTTGTTAATTTAATACCAATTTAAAAGTGTTTTAGTAGTTTTAATACACACTATGATATAAAATTTATTATTATTATAATGTACATTATTAATACTATTGTTCATTCGATATGGCATTAAGGCCCAATTGCAACAATGATTTAAATTTTTATTAAAGATAAGTAGAGCTTAGAATGAGCTGTATTTATATTTACTTTAATATTCACCTTAAATGAGGGAATTTGATTGATACAATTTTTGAATTTGAATTGTTTTTAATGATAACAATTACAATACAATTTTAGTTCAATTTTTAATAAAATTTATTTAATATTAATAGAAATCCAAGAGATTTGAAACCTCTTTTAGCGATTTATAACATTCTCAAATGAATTACAGGTGCCTTATTTTCTATGAAAATCACACAGCTTTTTTCATAGTCGCTGCAGTTGCTATAGCTATAAAAAACTAATTTTTTAAGGTGTGAAAATTGCGACACACGCTAAATGGGACTTGATTTTTCGTATGTCTCGAAGTCTGTGGACCTTTTTGTATGCCTCGATAACATATTGGTGCAGATTATTTTCACCCAAACAAATAATAACCCGAACTATACATTGATGCGGATTGTCTATGAACTCTTTCTGAAGGTCACAGAAACCTGAACGCGTAATTCGGTGGTCTTTCGCATCTGTTGTAGTTAATTTGTGACCATGTCTCAAACGTATCGATCCCTGAAAAAGCTAACTGCGAGAGCGTTGAAGTCATGATTACAAAATCCCGCTTAAGATGGGCTGGTCACGTATGCAAAATGCAAGAAAACCGCCTACCAAAATCTCTGCTTTACGGTGAGCTTGTAGATGTTAAGAAAAAGCCGGGTGGACCACTCAAAATGTACAAGGATATTTTCCACGAAATCTTAAAGGGGATAAACATGCAGAATGAGTGGGAAGAAGCAGCGCACAATAGAACACAATGGAGAAGAATTGTAAACTCAGTTAACAGCGACAACCAAAAAGTAAAGAGGCAATACAAAGTAGGTAATGAGATTTTTGAATGTCCGAAGTGCGGAAGAGAGATAAAATCGCGTATCGGGCTTTTCAGTCAAAAAAAAGTTCATGAAAGAAAACGAATTGTGCAACCATCTTCTTGATGCGTGTCAAATACTCGTTAGCGAGTAATGGCAGTATATATAAGCTGGCGAAGAGGTTTTCAGGGAAGTGGAATGTAAGCATGTTGGCGGAGTACTGCTGGTTTTTGGACAACAGAGTTATACCTCAGGGTTATTTTGGAGTCGATATTTTACATAAGAATAAGCAGGAATGAAACCTATTGCATATCTGATACAATGTCGATGCAGATTTTTTTAAGTATTAGATACATTCTGCCTTTTTGTACAAACATATTTATAATGGGCCTTTATTCGTAACCAGGGTGGATATTTATAGCAGGTTGTTCGTATTTTCAAATAATTTTCTATGTCATTATCGCTCGGTGGATCATATTCATTAGTAACATATATGTTTTTTTATTGTTATGCGCAATTTTAATGAGCTTCAGGTTTCTTTATCAGTTATCCTTTGGAAACGAAGATCTACCTGATCTATAATCAAATGCTGTGTCAAATTTTTGAAAAATTTGGTTTGAATTTGAATCTTTTCCATTCGTATCTTCGTGTCAATCTTCAACACGTAACATTTTCATTATCTCTTATATCGCTATTTTAATTTGAAAGTTTTTAGGCCCACTCTTCAAGTCTCGTGTTATTAGAGAGCATACGACTCGGAAACTGCTCATAATATATACCAACTTGAGAAAAGTATTAAACCTAACCAACTAACTAGTGAGATCTGGGAGACACTCGATGGCATATCTCTGCTAGATACTGTGTCAAATGTCTAAGAAATTTTGTCGTCATGTCTTCATATTATTGGAGAGCAACCTTCGATTCTTCATATTATTCGAGAGCAATTATTCGATTACAACCTAGCTTCCCATTATAGTAGATTGTACGGGAGGGGGGAAGTTAATTACCGAAACCCTTTATTGATCTATTGTGTTCCCCTTTCTTGATTCACCATATTTCAGAAGGTTTTACAGGGTTTAGTTTACCATAGTTCATTAGTTCACCGAGATATGGGAAGCCTTGAATATTTTAGAAGTAGATAGACCTCTACTTAAGACAATAAAAGAGCTCTATAAAGAAAATAAAGCGTACGTTAAGATAGGACACAGGCTATCCAATTCAATAAATACCACAAAAGGGTTGCGACAAGGATACAGCTTATCACCTCTAATCTTCAATGCAAATGTTGAATTTCCTTAGGGAATGGAAGAGGAGATGTCAAGGTATGGGAAAACCCATTGAGAACGATTCAGTATTTATTCTTTGCTTTGCAGCTTTGCAGACGATCAGGTCGTGATTGCGCAGGACTCTTACGATCTGGAGTTTATGACTAAGAGGCTCTATTAAGAATATAACAAATGGGGACTTCAAGTTAGTCTACAAAAGATGGAATACTTAGATGTCAATTCCAACGCTTATTTTGAAGTCTTCATTGATCATAACGTCCAGATTCAACGAGTAGACAAATTTAAATACCTGGGTGCTACTATCAACAACGAGGGTTTGGGCAAAGAAGAAATACAAACTCGAATTCAGAAGAGCAAACAAGTTATTGGATGTCTTAATAGCCTCTGGTGGGACCGAAATCTGTATGCAACAACTAAAAAGTCAGTTCTTTGCTATGGTTCAGAGCTATGGACTCTGAGTGCAGGTGCGTAGCACAAAATCCAAGTTGTTGAAATGGACTATCTTGGAAGCAGTGCAGGTATATCTAGGATGGAAAAAAGACAAACATCGAGGTCAGACGTATCATAAACACATCGGAGGAAACCTGTATTAGATCAAATCGAAAAATCCAGCTTAAAGTGGTTTGGACATGTCCTGCGTATGCCAGAGAACAGGTGGTCAAAAAAAGTTTTTCAGTGGGCTCCCCAGGGCAGAAGAAAGAGAGGCAGACCTAGAAAATCCTGGAATGGAACGGTTAAGCAACAATGGAAGCTCCTAACCTAGAAGCTGATGACGCACTAAATCAAGACGTGTGGCAGGCAGTCTTAATAATTGTTGGAACCGGTATACCGGTTGTCTTCGTGGTACTGGATACCGGTACTGAAATCTTAGGACCGAACATCCCTATATTTGGCGCATTTTCTCGTTTCATTCTATACCGCGTTAGATACATCTTCAATGCTGAAATAAGCTTGAGGCGGGGCTTAGTGACCCTATGCTCTCTACATGGTATATTATGGTAATATAAAGCTATCGGGGTCCCATATACCACACGTCAGCGGTGAATATACGACCATACACAATGTCTTCTCAAAATAGTAATAATAGAGTGGAAGTACCCTTCCGAATCCCGGTCGCCGCTGCCGTCGACAGGTCGTTGTCTGTGGTGCTCACTTGGAGCGAGCGTACGCCACCATCCGGCCGGTAAATCGGTCAGAAGAGCGGCGCGGCCGCTCGATTCTCTTCTATTCCATCGGCGGCGGCAGCGACAGTGCGCCGAAGAAGAAGAAATTAAAGCGAGACGTCCTTTATGAAAAATGGCGGGAACGCCCTCTTGTACAGCAACTAGAGATGAGTAGGGCCACGGAACTCTCTCCGGTGTCGGTATTGACGGATGTATATCTTATGGACCGAAGATAATAAAGTGAATTTTGAGAGACACCTCGTTGTAGTATTGAGAAATAAATAAAAAGAACTGGAAGAGAGAGAGCAGGAGGTAAGATACCATACCATAACGTGGTATCCTGATGCTTCTACAACCAAGGCAGGAACAGGGATAGAAATATTTCGGAAATGTACTTGTACTGCGAATCAACTACTCCAGCATCTTTCAGGGCGCATTGGCTGAAATTTTTGACAGTTGAATTTTCGAAAAATTTCAGACAATGGAATTGCTGGAAATCGATACCAGGTCGTTACACCGATATGCCGTTCCGCGTTTTCTAGGATGATGTGGATTCACACTCAGCCAGTACGGTCGCTTTATTTATTTAAATAAAAATATTGATTTATCTAAATAGAGCGACTAGCGAGCCGCCACCTCAAGAAAGGCAATGGCAAACCACCTTTCAAATAGTGCCGTTCGGATTCGGCGATAAACTGTTGATCCCGTGTTCTTATGAAACACTGCTGACACATATCACAAGTATATGCGAGAGGTAGCCGACGCTCTGTATAGAGTATGGTACTGTAAGAAGTAAAAACATATTTGGATTGTCACGGGGTTTTTAACAGGATACTCCTCGGCGAACACCACAGTAGATGGAAACTTAGAAACAACGGCGAATGCAGATTATGTGGGTAATATAGAAAAAAAAACACCTCAACACTGAGTGCGCCGACACGACAACCATTCGTGCCATGATCTTTGGTACGACTGATGTCGGAGATGAAGAACTAACTTCTGTAAAACCGTTTCAGATACTGGCTTTTGTCAAAGCTCCGAGACTGTATGATGAGTTATAGCTCAAGAAAGGGGGACACAATAGATCTGTAAGGTCGCGGTGATTAACCCTCCTCCCCTACATTCTAGATTTTACATCCGCGAAACCACATTACTGATAGCTTAGATAAGGAAAGAGAGGGGACAGGTAACACGGCAGCTGAAAGTGAAGCCACTTGTCACCACTCGAAATTCTCCATTGGCGTAGCATTAGAAATTAGCTTGTACCTAGACGATACAAAATATTTATTAAAACGTAAATTAATATATCATTCATTTTTGAGTAATGCATATACAATTTTGTATTTTATAGTCTCACCTTTATAATATTAGAATATCTAAGCCGATAATGCAAAATCTATTTAACATTCACAGTGAACTGATCATCAAGACAATTATTTATTTATTAACGTGTGTGTAATGTATAATTAAATAAAAAATAATGTAAATATATATGTTTTAAACATGTACGTACATACATACCGTATGATCGAAAAAAACGGGGTCCTGTTTGCTTGGAAATGACGATCGATGACATTCCCCAAATATTACATATAAACTGACATAAAAACTATATAAAACGACATCGAAAGAAGACGGCGTCAGCCCGTCAGCGATTGCTATGAAATGAAGATCGTTGTCATTTGATATGTAAAATTATATGGGGAATGTCATCTATCGTCATTTACAAGCCAACTGGACGCCGTTTTTTTTCCGATCATACAATAATGAATCTAGCCAATCCCCCTCACAGTTGTTTACGGATTCAATGAATAATGTAATTTTTTATATTTGTTACCTTCAATCATAAGAATATCCTAATTTTCCACAAAAAAATAAACAATTCTAGAAGCTTTGTGTTATTTTATTTATTTATTTTTAATTTTTTATTAATTGCTCACTGAAATTATTATTATACACCTAAATTAGCAAATTTTTTGAAAGGATATTTAAAAAAATATGGTAACAAGTAGCCCACCACAAGTTTGTCCACCCCCAGCAAATCTTGGCAGGTAAATTTAAGTTTTATGTACCAACAATACATATAGATTTTTTATCATCAGAAATTTTCATTATTTTTATAGTCTACAATGCATATTTCATAACAATACTTTATACATTTTTTGCATGTAAAATGTAAAATATATAAAAAATATTTATTGCAGAAATTGTATTTCTCTGATTATAATTCCCTACGCCACTGGAGAAATCCAGTCTGGGTAGCATTATTTATAGTTTCAAACATTAATTATAATACAGGATATTGAAAATACTACTTGGAATTATTAAAAATAGTTTGGTTTGGATGTGGTACAAGACATATTAAAAGCATTTTACATATTTTTACTGCTATAATGAAAAAAATGTACATTTTATGACTACATAACAAAAGTTGTGTATCGATATTTACCTGTGAAATGTAAGTCCAGCCACTTTTTTCTCGCTTCGGCCTTTGCAGCCATACGCTGAACATCTCACCACATACTAAACAACACAGTTTATAAATTTAAAACAAAACAGTATTCACAAAAAGCATAAAAAATCGCTTGGTGTCACCTCGAAATCTTGTCACCAAAGTATGACCGCCGATCAAATTTTGGCTTCAAAAAATTTTCACTGGAAAATATGCGTGTTACCTGTCCCCTCTCGTTCCTTATCTAAAGCGGCCCATACATTATCAAACAAATTGCGCAACGAAGCGATGCGCAACGTTGCGTTGCACAACTGATTCAGCGGTCCATACACTATCAAACAAGTTGCGCAACAAAGCGATGCGCAACGTTCCGTTGCACAACTGCCTCACCCACGCATTTAGTAAAATTTTGATCAAATTTTTTATTAAAAGTTGTGCATTGTTTGAGAAACAATCATGTCCTCAATTGCCATTGCGTCAATTATTATCGTATATACCCTAGATGATGTCGATGATACCAAAAAACGAAAAAGAAAACAAAGAATTTGGATGAAAGAACTAAAATATTGCACAACGAAGCGCAACACACACATACACTACACAACGCGTTGCGCAAACAGTCCTGTTGCACAAAAGAATTCAAATATTCTTGAAACTCATCAAACAATTGCGCAACGCATCAAACACTATCATACATTGGCAACTCGATGCGCAACAGCCTGCGTTGCGCAATTTGTTTGATAATGTATGGGCCGCTTAAGACTGATAGCCAACCGGCCATGTTGTTAGCAAATAATGAAAATATAGCATAAAAATGCAGCAGTATTGGTAACGAAGCAAATCAGTATTGAAATAAAGAGAGATTTTTAAGTTCACTTTAGCATAGCTGTGTCTAGTGTTCTTAATATTAAATTATAGAATATGTATAAAAAAGATGCAATTTTATGATTTTATTTCTTAAAAATATCTGTTAAAAGCTGATCATTTTGCTTCTGGATATATGCCAGCAGTACCGGCAGTTCTGATGGAAGGCTGTAATTGTGTCTCAACTATCTTTTATTAGTTTCTAAAGTTCATAATGTTTTGCCTCATAGTCATAAATTTGAACCTTAAGGTACCTCTACCAAATAAATAGAATAGCTAGTATCAGGTGATAAGGATTTGGTAAAATGCAAACATCGGATTTCCCTTACAGACTACAAAACTTTTGAACGCGGATTGCTTCATGCAAAACAAAGTTTGACTAAATTAAAATTAAGGGTTAGAATTATATACAAGGTGGTCCGAACTGTATTCTAGAAACTTCGGCAGGCTATTCTGCAGATAAAAATAAGTAAAAAATTTCGTATAAATGTATGTCCTAATATGCTTAGTTTCGAAAATACAGGGTGTAGAAATTTCATTTTTATTTCGATTTTTTCCAAATAATTTCTGAAGTAATGTCAATATTTGGATGAAAATTGGTACCTGGGAGTTTTTTGACATGAGAAATTTGATTTTGATATCAATGTGACTCTTACTAGTAGAAGGCGCCACATACATGTATTTTAACTGTTTTGAAGCGTAATAACTTTTTGTCCATAGCTGTATAAAACTACCGAGCGAAAGAATATACATCTCTGTGACTTTTTGTTACATGTATTGGAGTTTTTTGACATTAGAAATTTGGTTTTGATATCAATATGACTCCTATTTGTAAAGGGCGCCACCTATATGTGTAGGTGGAGCACTCTACAAGTAGGAGTCATATTGACATCAAAATCAAATTTCTCATGGCAAAAAACTCAACAACAACTTTTCATCCAAATATTAAAGTTACTTCAGAAATTATTTGGAAAAAATCGAAATAAAAATGAAATTTCTACACCCTGTATCTCCGAAACTAAGCATTTTAGGACGTGCATTTATACGAACTTTTTTAGTTATTTTTATCTGCAAGATATTCTGCCGAAGTTTCCGGAATACAGTTCGGATCACCCTGTAGATTCGGCAGAACTGGAACCTGGATGTATAGGTCTATGAAAGTTGATTTAGCTGCGGAGCCGACTCTTTCAAAACACCGGATCTACCCATCTCTAACAGCAACACAACACGCCAGCGAGGAGGCGGCCGGCGAACGGATCATGCAAAGTTGACTGACCGGTCAGATTAGAAACTCGCAAAAACTAGATGGACGCTGATAATACGTGCACACGCATATTATATATACCGTATAGTATGACCTGGGAATGGAGTAGTAATCTGCCTTTCAGACATTAAGTTTACTCGAAACCACAAATATTTATTCATTTGGTATGGTGCAATCAGAAATGGTTGAATTCTTTCAACTACGGTATTGCAATTCCGATACTTTTTTCTTTTTTTACTTTTAGCTTGCATGTATGCGTTCAGTGTTGGATATAGCCCTCTTCCGGAATTGTCAGCTCAGGAGCTTGGAATACCCTCAAAAGGAAAATTCCACTTCTTCAACTCCCAGTTCAGTGGATGACGTACCAAGAATGTACAACTTTGAGAAACATCTCACTGTAGTATTGAGCAATAAAAAGAATTGGAAGAGAGAAACATTTGCTCTACAGGTAAAGTACTATACCATAACTTGGTATACTGATGCTTCCAAAACCAAAGGAGGAAAAGGGATAGGAGGATTTGAGATACCCAGCATCTTTCAGGCAGAAATTTACGCTATCGAAAGATGCGTAAACTTATCTTACAGCGGAACTATCGGAAACAAGAAATAGATATCTTATTCTATAGTCAGGTAGCATTAAAAACAATCAACTCAGTAACCATCAGTTCGAAATTGGCCAAAGAATCCAAAGCAAACACTCCACTAACTGGATCAAGGAAGGAAGGATTTTATATAAGCCGCATCAGCTGCTGGGCCATTTAGCGACCTTGATCAAATTAAAGTTAAATTAATAGTTATTTTTTATACAAGACGATAAAATAGTATTTTATCGTCGACCGAAAAGATTAATTCACGAGCGATAAAATCGCGAGTTTAATTTCGGGGGACGATAATGCAATTTTATCGTCGTGTATAAAACAATATTTTTTTCCATAGCGAGTTACGTTTTAAAAATATTCAGAAATTATTATTTCAAGGAATTTATTACGAGTAGAAAAAATATTGTGCTGGGTTGGTTTCTATGTAATTTCACAAATAAATAATGCTGTCTCTTTAGTTGTCAGTTTTGAGTCAATATTTTTTAATTCTCTTTCGTGTCGATTGTTGATTGAATTGGAGCCAGAAATGGCTCGAAACGAAATAAGTAAATTACCAACAGATATTCAGGCTGAGGCGACAAACGCCATATCCAAACTACTTCCATTTAAATCCCGAATAACTTATGAAAAGGAATACAAAAAGTGTCAAAAATGGAAGCAATTAAAAAACGTGCGTGAAGAAATAACATTTTTAACATATCCTCGCTGTTAAAGTAGATGAAATTTTTGATACATATAAGGCAATTTTAAAAGTTGCTATGGAAAAATCTATATTAATGAACCCAAACCCGATGCCCTAATAAATTGGAACAAAGAATGTAGGTTATTAGCATCAAGAACGGAAGCCAGATAGCCATTCAGACCAAATGATTGTCTTAAGTTAATGAAGGAGGGACATTCTATTAGGAGGTGGTGCATTGTTTATTGGTTGCCACAATGAGAGCAGTTAGGCGGGAGGTCGCCTTTTAAAAGGAAAGAACGGGAGAAATAGTAGTGACCCAACCTGAGCCGACTCCAAATGACTTCCTCATTTCTGGACAGTGACCGAGCTACAGAAACTTGGAAGAATTGAGGTTTACATTCACATAGCTTATTTGAATCTCCTGTTACTTCCCACTCTGCCTGAATACCACTTTTTATTGTGGACATATGTTAGAAGTTCAGAGAGAGAAAATGCAAGTGGAATAAAATCTCCATCATTTGCCGCGTTCTTAGCAATATTATCAGCATCTTCATTACCTCTTATGCCCACATGGCTAGGAATCCATACTAGATCCACAGTTGAACCTTTAGATGTTGAAGAGTGATGCAAGTCGAGCGATTTAACGGCTAGAAGATGTTTTGGTGATAATTCGTTTAGGCATTGTAATGCATTTAGTGAATCTGAACATATCGCCCATTTGGAAGGAGGTAGGTTGGAGATTATTCTTAGTTATTCCTTAATAGCAAAAAGTTCGGCAGAAAGGATGCTGGTGGTAGGAAGTAAGCGATATTTATAAGACATTGTTATGTAATACAGCGCATCCTACTGCCTGGGAGAATTTGGAACCGTCCGTTTATATTATATTATCTGGAGATAGATCTTGATTAATACCGTAAAATGACGCTTTTATTAAAGATGGAGGGGTGCTTTTTTTTTCTAATTTGATGGGTGTATTATTCATTGATGAAGCAATTAATTCCCGGTGAGGAGTGGTGACTAACTGGATCAGGACCGTTCTGCTTTACAAGTGGACAGTGGACATCAACTTAAAGCGGAACTCAAGAACCTGGAAGACTCCATCCGTAACCTGGAATGGGAATCCTCCAACGGTCTAAGACTCTCGAAGAAATTTCTCAGAACTTGAGTAAAATTTTGCGAGCTTGGATAATCTTAAGATCTATACTTAATGATTCGTAGTCGATAGCTTATAATAAATCTTAAATTTTGACATTTACATGTAATTTTATACATACAAGCTCTAAATTTATACATGATATTAAACTTACTCATCTTCCAAGTTACAATTTAAAATAGCTGCTTTCATTAACCTAACAAGACTGAAACATTAATCTACTTAAACAACATTAATTTAATTCATGAAAATGAAATTACAATATTTTTAAATACCAAATTTACCATCGATAGCTCCCGATATTTTTTTCGTGGCGAACAATGACTTCATAAAATTGAGGTCACTGATAAAAGGACGAAAATAGTGTCTGTGAACTCTAATTCTGGAATGGGATTCATACGCGTGGATTGTCTCGATGTTGCTTCTGATTGAAGGACTTGAGTTATTTATGACTTCCTATCACCGTAAAGAGTTAATACGGTTATTTACTATTTTTAAAGAATTAAATGAAATGCCCTCGGAAACGCCTTACCGACCATATGAAGCTCAAAAATATGGTAAAAATAAAAATACCATTTTCTTTTTCATTTTCTTATTAAAGCAATTCAACTCTTCTTCAACGGATATTTTTGCTTCGTTAATAATGACATTGGAAAAGTTAAAAAAAAATGAAATGACGTAGTAATAGTTATTTTTTATACAAGAGGATAAAAGTATTTTATCGTCGACCGAAAAGATTAATAATTCACGAGCGATGAAATCGCGAGTGAATTAATTTCGGGAGACTATAATGCAATTTTATCCTCGTGTATAGAACAATATTTTTTTCCATAGCGAGTTACGTTTTAAAAAATATTCAGAAATTATTATTTCAAGGAATTTATTACGAGTAGAAAAAATATTGTGCTGGGTTGGCGTTGGTTTCTATGTAATTTGACAAATAAATAAAGCTGTCTCTTTAGTTGTTAGTTTTGAGTCAATATTTTTTAATTCTCTTTCGTGTCGATTGCCGATTGAATTGGAGCCAGAAGTGGCTCAAAACAAAATAAGTAAATTACCAACAGATATTCAGGCTGAGGTGACAAACGCCATATCCAAACTAATTTCATTTAAATCCCGAATAACTTTTGAAAAGGAATACAAACATTTTCAAAAATGGAAGCAATTAAAAAACGTGCGAGAAGAAATAAAGTTTTTAACCTATCCTCGCTGTTAAGTATCATTTAATCTACCCTTGCGGTTAAAGTACTATTTTATCTACTATTTTTGATAGATATAAGGCAATTTTAACAGTTGCTATGGAAAAAAAGTCTTTAATTTCGAAGTTTTACACATTTCGGTCAGATGTATCACTTGTAGCGTTTTTTATAACAACTACCACTGCGAACGGCAGCTTTTCATCGGAGAGCAGTCGTGGATAAGGTATTTCACTGGAAAGAAAACTATTTAATAACAATAAACAAAAGAAATAGATATTGGGCGCTAGGCATGTACAGAGAAAGAAAACACAGCTGTATATTACTTAAAACTAATGGCTATATTTATTCATGATGAATTCTGATGGTAAATAGCATTGTACAATTTTAATATTTATTATAGGTGGTTAAATACTATTACAAGGCGTAATCTAATGAAACCTAAAATCTAAATCATATTGTAACTGCTAAATCGACATAAATGTTCTTAATAATCTAACCACTAAACATAGTCTGTACGATATTATTTAAAATGTACCTTATTAAGTTAAGACTGAAAATCGACTGAAAATCTCAACCTAAATCTACACTTAGCTGTTCTTGAGGCAATCCTGTTTCGAAGAGTGAGGTAGGCTCATATCTCTGTACTGTCTGTCGGCGATCCTGTTGGCCAAAACTACAAATGAGGCCAGAATGAGGACACCATGAATCAATACAGTCGTAGCTACTGACTAGGCTTAGAAATGGGAGCGAAGCAGCACGGGGCTTACGCTGTATCCATACTGTGGCCATATGGGGACACTACCCGTACCTTGGAACACTACTAGGACCTTGGATAATGTCCGTAACTTGGACCATAACCTTGGACACAGTCCGTCCATAAGATAACGGTACAGGGGAACACTACCCGTACCTTGGATACTACTAGGACCTTGGATAATGCCCGTACCTTGTAAATAGTCCGTACCTTGGACCTAAAAATACGAAACTCTTGTTTAAAAATCAAACAAGGTCTAATAAACAAAATGAACCTACCTCGAATTACTTCCGAGGGCTCACTAAATATTAAAGAACATGTCCTTTCTTCCATGTGACATTCTGGAGGACAAAAGAAAAGGGACGCCAACGTGCCAGCAAAATACAAATACAAGTTAGGTTGGGACATCCAAAACTCTACCCTGTAACTTCGAAATAGCAGCTGATTCAAATTATACAGCAAGACTTTTATAATTGCAGTTTCTCGAAGCAAGGATTTTTTGATGGTGACAGTCGGACGGTCAAAGCCAAGTGAAGTTAAGCACGGAGAGAGTTGACAGAAGCGATGTTGACAGCGCCTCCACAGAACAGTGAAACGATAGCAGGGTTGCCGACTAGAGAACGTAAAAATTACGCGTCAAATAAACTATCCGGCCTGAACGAGAGGGAATCCGGTGATGATAGGCCCAGACATCATATATTATATATAAAAAAGACATGTAACGAACTAAAAACGTTACACACTGAAACTGTATTTTAAAGTTTTATATATTGTGTTCTAGTAGACCGATTTTAATGATTTTTAAGCAATCTGTAGCTAGATTATTTGACTTTTTAGTACTTATATAATTTCTAAATTAAAAATGAAAATTGCCATCTGTCAACTATATGAGGAAAAACAAAATGTTGATATTTTGGTGCAAGTTTGAAACACCCTGTGGAGTACGTTAACAAAACAAGAAATTTAAAAATAATTTTATCATCTAAGTGTATCTTTTCTCGGTAGTTTGTTTTTCGATTCACTCAATAGCTTTATTTTTGGAGATTTTCGCTTTTGAAGAAGACACTAACATTTTTTCATATTTTTACATTAAAACCATGCCTTTGCTTTTGGTTCTAGTTAACGAACCTCTAAAATAGTGTATATGATTTATGTAATGTCACTGTCTTTGAAAAATCATATTATTTTACTTTTTACTTTAGGAGATACGGTGTTAAATCCAAAAGTTGATCGTTACCATGATCAATTATAGCAGCAATAACCGATCTCTACTAGAGTGAAGATCAATAAACAATATTAACATGACTTTCAATGAGAATGAAATTACAAAAACAATAAACACTATTCTATAAGTGTGTTGATGAGGACCCATTTTTTTTAGAATTTAGAATGAGTGGGAGGGGCGTTAACCACTGCGATCTTACAGATCTATTGTGTCTTGAGTTATAACTCATCATACAGTCCCAGGGCTTTGACAAAAGCCAGTATCTGGGACGGTTTCACAGAGGGTAGTCCTCCATCTCCTATATCAGTCGTACCAAAGTTCATGGCACGAATGGTTGTCGTCTCGGCGCACTCAGTGATGAGGTGTTCTGGTGTTTCCCCATTTTTCCCACAGAATCCGCATTCGCTGTTTTTTCTTAGTTTCAATCTACCGAGGTGTTCATTGAGGAGACTGTCAGTCTCCTGTTAAAAATCCCGTGACAATCCGAAGATTGTTCTTACTTAAATCCAGGAAGATCTTTGATTTTTCTTGGTCGTAAGCTCTCAGAAACTTCTTCGAGTGTCTTAGACCGTTGCAAGATTCCCATTCCAGGTTGCGGATGGAGTGTTCCAAGTTCTTGAGTTCCGCTTTTAGTTAGTTACTACTTGGGAAGCAGAACGGTTTTGGTCCAGTTAGTGGAGTGTTCGCTCCTTTTCTAGCCAGATCATTTGCTTTTCCATTGCCTTCTATCCCTTGGTGAGCAGGGACCCAGAGTAGGAGGCCTTTTTTCTTTGACTAATTTATTCAGCTTCTCTATGCATTCTTTGACCAATTTCGAATTGATTGATACTGAGTTGATCGCTTTTAACGCTGCTTGACTATCAGATAAGATGGCTATTTCTTGTTTCTGATAGTTCCTATTAATCGGTGCGTTTAGACTTGAGCACGCACGAGCTGAAGTGCGCGCACGGCTTTCGTTCAAAGCTCGGCTCCGTTCAAATTAAAAACTAATTTTTGACGAATGAAGTGATCATTTGCGCGCACAGCAGAGGTATTGGCGAAAATAATGGACGACCAAGAAATAGTCGAGGAGGATGCAGTCATTGTTAAGCACAGCTTAATTATTAAAAGGAGAAAAATCGAAAACATCGTCGCTGGTGGCAAACCCAAATTTTTAGAAATCGATATAATTTACTGCAACAACTTAGTGTCTGAGGATGGCTATGATCAGTTCAAAAACTTTACAAGAATGACCAGACCCGACTGTGAATATTTACAAAATTTAAAAATACCAAAAATTACGAACAAAAGATACAAATTTTAGAATAGCAATTTCATTAATATCGACATATTCAATATTAATTTTATTTAAAAGATCTGGCCATGCGTTTTTTTTTATTTTTTAATAATACAAAGAATGTTTAACATCCCATAATATAGGCAACTTTTCATATTCTTCAATTAATAATAATGAAGATTCATTGATCCACTCCCTAATTTTAATAAAGAAAACGAAAAAAAAACACACGCGCGCGCACGAACGCAGACAAAACAAATTGCCGGTGCAAACTGAGCGTTCGCGCACACATAAAATCCCTTTGAACACGGACCAGACGGCTCACGTTCGCGGCTTATTATGGTGCGTTTAGACTTGAGCACGCACGCACTGCTCCTCCGCGAATGCTCAAGTGTAAACGGCTGTGCGCGCACGCTCACTCTGAATCTCTCTGTGCGCGAGCAGCCGCGAACGTGAGCCGTCTCGTGAGCCGACCGTGAGCCGATCGGTTTTTGGTCCGTGCTCAAAGGGATTTTATGTGTGCGCGAACGCTCAGTTTGCACCGGCAATTTGTGTTGTCTGCGTTCGTGCGTGCGTGTGTCATTTTTTTTTTTCGTTTTCTTTATTAAAATTATGGAGTGGATCAATGAATCTTCGTTATTATTAATTGAAGAATATGAAAAGTTGCGTATATTATGGGATGTTAAACATTCTTTGTAGTATTAAAAAATAAAAAAAAAACGCATGGCAAGACCTTGTAAATAAAATTAATATTGAATATGTCGATATTAATGAAATTGCTATTCTAAAATTTGTATCTTTTGTTCGTAATTTTGTGTTATTAAATTTTGTAAATTTTCAAAGTCGGGCCTGGTCATTCTTGTAAAGTTTTTGAACTGATCATAGCCCTCCTCAGACACTTAAGTTGTTGCAGTAAATTATATCGATTTCTAAAAATTTGGGTTTGCCACCAGCGACGATGTTTTCGATTTTTCTCCTTGTTAATAATTAAGCTGTGCATAACAATTACTGCAGCCTCGACTATTTCTTGGTCGTCCATTATTTTCGCCAACACAACTCTGCTGTGCGCCCACAAATGGATCACTGCATTCGTCGAAAAATATGTTTTTAATATGAACGGAGCCGAGAGCACGAACGAACGCCGTGCGCTCAGCTCGTGCGTGCTCAAGTCTAAACGCACCATAAGATAAGTTATACGCATCTTTCGATAGCGTAGATTTCTGCCTGTAGGATGCTAGGGTAGGTTCGGGGTATTTAGCTCTCGACCCAAATACTCCGATCCCTGTTCCCGCATTGGTTTTTGAATCATCAATATACCAAGTTATGGTATGGTCTTTTAACTGCTGAGCAGACTTTTTCTCTTCCAATCCTTTTTATTGATCAATACTACATTGAGGTGTTTCTCAAAGTTGTATGAGGACCCAAAATCAATGCTAAAATTGCTGTAAATAGGTACTGTCTTATTCAAAAGCGAATATCGCCAACAAAAATAAAGCTATTGATGAATCAAAAAACAAACTATCGAGAAAAGACCTAGATGACAAGATTATATTAATAATCCTTGCTTTGTTCACGTATTCCACAGGATGTTCAAATATTCACCAAAATATCAACATCGGTCCACTAGAACAAAATATATTAAACTTTAAAATACATCAACATTTTAAGGTGCCTGTTTTTCGTGCCGTATTTTAAGGCAATAAGAAAAGTGGAGAACTTTATTGTGAAAGAGAATGTGAAACGGGTATATTTAAATGCGCATTAGTGCATATATCTGGTCTTTTTAAGGATGCACTAGAATTGCTTGGCGATAAATTTTTCGCTCGGGAGGAATTTGAATTTTTCTACAAAACCGGCACAGAAATAGCGCGCGCGAGAGAGAAGCCGATTAGCGGTAGAACAACAACCTTTCCGTACGAATCTGTAACGGATTGCGCTTCCTCCGCCGATGTTACCGGACTGGGTAATTTTTTTAACCGCTATTATTTTTGCATTAAGTTGATTATTAGATGATTTTATTTAACTTCCAATGTATATAATATGTAAGTTGTTTGTTTCAAAAATTGAAAACCGTTTTTTTAGTACTTTTACTACAACTGGGCGTCGCAAATGTGGCCAAACCCCTATAACTTGTTTATTTTTTCAGAAAAAAACGGGATTTAGTATGTTAGTATATGATATAAAGGATTTGATTAGATTGACGTCTTTAATTCTTTTCGGCCACTTTCTGTTTCACAAGAAATTTTTTGCAGCTTGTGATTTTTAAATGGCACCCTAGGTATTTTTTTTACTTTATTTTAGTGTCCGACCGAAACTAATTTTTGATGCCGAAACCGAAACATAATTTCGGCTTTAGTCTTAATTTCGGCCGAAACCGAAACCGAAACTTCCATAAAAGGTGATTTTTTAGTAGTAAAATTAAAGGTAACTTTATTATAATGATAAAATCTTTAAAACACATATTAATTATTTCTTTTTTGACAATTTAATGATTATTATTATATTATTACCCCTGATTTCAAAATGCACAAATACTAATACTATTTTTTTAATATTATAACCTAAAATAAAACAAAAAAAACTTATGAATAAATACTTTTCCAATGCTTTATTTACTTTATGAAGCGCGAAATTTAAATTCCAGTTAGTCCGCCCGGCGCCAAATATGGTTGGCAACAATAGATTTAAAGCGCCCTCGATTACCTAACTAAAAAATTTATTGGTATCGAATATATCTACTATACTAATTACAACAATTAAATAAATTTTAATATAAATGATATTTGAACTGAATCATGATAAAAAGAGTTTTCTCTAAAAAAATCGTGAAAAAAGAGCTTGATTGAGTTATAACTATTAATACTTGAATAATTTTGATTAGCTAATAAAATTATCAGTATTCATAATTAAACAATCCAATATTATAAAGTGCATCAAACATGTTCGGACACAGCGCAAACATCCTGAACGTAGTTTCAGTTTCGGCCGTAGTTTCGGCAAGATTGCAGCCGAAACCCGTTATTTTTGCCGAAACTGGACCGAAACCGAAATCGCAATTTCGGTCGGACACTACTTTATTTGATAGAAATGACACTTTGAATAGAATGACATTTCATATGTCAATTTTTTTACATTTTTGCTTAAATTTCAATCTAGAGTGCCATGGCTGTGTTAAAAACACTAATTTTTAATCAAGGAGCCTTGGAAAAATAGATTATACCGTCTAATATTTTTAGTCTTGTCCTGGTCGATTAAAAATGTCCAAATCGTATTTTTAATCATATCTCAACTTTTTCTTTCAAATGGAACGAGGATGGCTCATTAGCATATTAGCATTTTTTACGAATAATTTGGTACCACACACTTGGTATTTCAAGTCAAATTTTAGCAAAAAAAAATATTTTTGTAGACATTTTCAAAGTAAAATAAATCGGTTATTTCCGACTTATTTGAAAAACGGTAAAGAGAAAATATGTTTCTTTTATCGAGATCTACCATGCAGCCCTGAAAATATTTGCATTTATTTAAAACTCACCCTGTATATTATAAACGTGAAAGTTTGTATGGATGGATGTATACATGTATGAAAAAAACTGAAAAACTACTGAATGGATTTTAATGAAACTTTACAATAATATAGCTTATACATCAGAAAAACACACAGGCTGTAATTTATACATATATTATAAAAAATAAAAAGTTCTATAAATACCAGAAGAGCAATAAAATATCACACAATTCGGTTAAGCTCTGTCAAACAATCTTTATTCTAAGTACTATCAATTACAACAAAACACTGGAATAGGAGAATAGGTACTTAATATTGCTACTAGGTGCTATAATAAATATTTCACTTTATATTAATAAAATTCCGATTTTTTGCGGATGAAGTCGCCGGAAAAAAACTAGTCTTATAAGGTGGTCGAACTGTATTCCGGAAACTTTAGCAGCATATTCTGCAGATAAAAAATAAGTAAAAAAGTTCGTTTGTGTTGGCATAACCACAAATGCTTGGTTTCGGAGATACAGGGGTCCTAGGAGTTTCATTTTTATTTCCATTTTTCCAAGCAATTTCTGAGTAACGTCAATATTTGGATGAAGAAGGTATTGGTGTCTGGGAGTTTTTTGACATAGAGAAATTTGATTTTGATGTCAATATGACTCCTACGCAGACGGCGCCAGTTTGATATCATCGATTTTTTTTATATCAAGGAATTGAAAGAAAAATGAACCTACCACAAAGACAATATTTAAGAATACACACTTAACAAGTACAATTTATAATGTTTGAATGTGTGATATAAAATGTTTCTTTATGATGACAATTGCCATTTTTGGATGTCTATCGAAATCTTCAACTCGTTGAACTGAATACATGTTTTGATAACTCAGTCTGACACTGTCAAGAACACCGATTAAAGAATGAGTGAGATCGTTTATATTCGATCACACTGTATTTAAACGCCAGTGTTTTAAAAGAGGATGACAAATTGTGTGATAAGATAAACATCGTGAGAGTTTTAATTTTCAGTGGTTCCAAGTCGCACTGATTGCACGAAAATTTTGTAAATTAATAATTCTGTTAATCAGACCGGATATTTAGTGATATATTTATCACAATATGCCAATAACGAGCATTTACTTAGTTAGCCAATGGTATACTTTCTTCATATCAATAGTTGCACATATTTTTTAGACAACTTTCTATATTTTACTTGTATATACAGGGTGTTTATTTATATTTTAGCTGATAATCCGTAAATATTGGTTTTAAACAAAAGCATAAATTATGACAGTTTGAGTTTGATATCATCCATTTCTGTGTCCGTATCGCATACAAGTTGTTTCCGTTCGATATCGATTGCTAAAGAACCAGTGATTCTGGTTCAGATTATTTAGTGATAACTACTAAAGTTAAGGAACGCTTGACCGAAAAAATATATCACGATTTTATAATAAAAGTGCTGAAAATTTGAGCAATATTGATTTCTAAATTTTGTTATTCCAATTTTACATTGTTATCGATATATCGAGATATTTTATTTTCAGATTTATTTTGGAGAGGAGATAATACGTAGTATGTATTAATAATTCTTATTGTTCGGTTGATACTTTGGAATATCATGTGTTTATGTTTATATTTTTATAACAGGCTAAACACGCCTGCATACGTGCCGTATATTTTAATGTAGTGGCTGGTTTGTTATCATATTGAAAGAAGGGATTAGGTTTGATAAGGATTGAAATTGAAAATACTCATTTTTTCCGAATGCTGCGAAGGAACTATAATTAGACAATATATGCAGGGTTAGTCTTAAATAAGTGCAAATATTTTCAGGGCTGGTAGATCTCGATAAAAGAAACATATTTTCTCTTTGCCATTTTTCAGATGTTAAAATAACCAGGTATTAAAGTTTGAAAATTTAAAAAATTGATTTTTTTGAAAAAAATTGAGAGCCACCGGATTTTTCTGTAATTGCATCCCTTTTAATTAATCGTAACCATGGAGTAAATCCGTAACTATGGTAATATCAGAGATTATGAAATTATACCGTGGGAAAATTTGCTGTGAACAGGCAGTTCTAAAAAGTTTTCGAAAAATATACAGGGAAATTTAAAAGAAAATGCACGAATTTCAACATCTTTTTTTGCGAAAAAAAACCTCATAGACGTGTTTCTGGGGTCGAAATATATTAGCCCTGAAAATATTTGGGCTTATTTAAGACTCACCCTGTATAGAAACTTGAGTTTATCGAATAAATCATTGTTAACATTGATTCTGGATATAATGCATGACTTTTGCACCTTGAAGGATTAAATTAAATGTTCAGTAATAGGTTTGTTTCCAGAATCTTCCAAACCTATCAGATAATTGTATAAAATAGCGAACCAGATTAGTAATCTATATATTTTTTGGTTATGACATATTTATAACTTGGGGAGATCTACATTTGACAAGTTTTTACTGATTTGGATGCTTGGGAATAAACCTATTGAGGGAGATTGTGATGCTACTACAGTATTGGCCATAAGTGGATGAACTTTGTTAAAATAATGGGTTTTTCCTAATATGTTTAAAATTAAAATTTGAGCTATATTTACTTGAAGTCTAGTGTCAGTGCTATAAAAATAAATAGAATTGTTTTTTTAAAATGTGCTTTAATAAGGTAGCAAAAAATTTAAATTAGAAAAAACTATTGGACAAAAGTAGATGAACAAAATATATATTTAATAAAAAAATCTTATGCTAACAAAAACTGAAAAATTAACTTATAATTTACTAGTACTTAGTGTAATAACCCTTATTCTTAATTACTTTCAGACATCGCTTAGGCATGGATCCCAGAAGATTTTCAATTATAGAAAAATCGATATTTTTTTTTTTTTTTTTTTTTTTCTTTAAAATAATTCTTATTTTTGTAGAATTTGGTCCTAATGTGTTGATCCAAAATTTCCCATAAATTTTCTATTGGATTCAGGTCTGGGGATTGCGATGGCCATTTGAGAACAGTCACCATTTCATCTTCCAAAAACCTTTTAACCAATTGTGAGGCCAATTGTTGATATTTTTCCAAGACTCTTCCAAAGCTGCAAATAATTCTTGCTTATTTTTGTAGAATTTGGTCCTAATGTGTTGATCCAAAATTTCCCATAAATTTTCTATTGGATTCAGGTCTGGGGATTGCGATGGCCATTTGAGAACAGTCACCATTTCATCTTCCAAAAACCTTTTAACCAATTGTGAGGTATGTTTCGGGTCGTTATCATGTTGGAAATAGTGTACAACTGGCATTTTCTCCTCCAAATAAGGCACTAAAGGTTTTGTAAAATGTCTCTGTAGCCAAACCGATCCATTATGCCCTCAATTTTATGGAGAGGCCCCATTCCATACCCAGAAAAACACCCCCATACCATGATTGAGCCCCCACCATGTTTTACAGTGGGTTGCGTGTACTTTGGTAGCAATCGTGTGTTGGGAGGTCTTCTTACATGTTGAATTACATCTGATGACACCAAATTAAACTTTGATTCATCACTAAAACACACTTTTTTCCATTGTGCCACAGTCCAGTTTTG
This sequence comes from Sitophilus oryzae, assembly GCF_002938485.1. Classification (NCBI taxonomy): domain Eukaryota; kingdom Metazoa; phylum Arthropoda; class Insecta; order Coleoptera; family Curculionidae; genus Sitophilus; species Sitophilus oryzae. The sequence goes on from NW_022147314.1 coordinate 115,422, forward strand.
ATATTCCTTGGCAAATGCTAATCGGGCCTTCAAATTTTTTTTGATAGCAGTGGTTTCTTGGCGGGTCTTCAGGAAAACAACTTCTAGTCAACTAATTTACGTCGGATCGTCCTTGTACTCACTGGTTGATAGCCCATTTCTTCAAGTTTTGCTTTTATCTTCTTTGACGGCAAAAATGGATCTTGTGAAGAAATTCGTTTTATGGCTGTTATCATATTGGGACCAACTTTTAGGTCGTGGTTCTTCTTTTTTATAGAGACATCTCTCTCATTATATCTCTTTAAAATATAATGTACCGCTGATTTTCCAAGGCGTAATTGCTTAGCGATTTCCGATTGCTTCAAACCATCCTTAAAAGCATTCACTACTCGCAACTTAAGATCTGCAGACAAGTTAATTCCACGTGGCATGATATATCACAAGAGCTCAAATGTTTTTAAATCGCAATTGTTCATAAAAACAGAACCAATGAAACTAACGATTTTTAAAAATATTTGGTTCATCTCATTTGGTCCAAGACAAAAAAGCAATATTTGCCAATTCTTATCTATAAATGATAAGACTAACAGAAGAATTTATATTTGTTTGTAGTATTTTGGTGAGAATGTATTAAACTTTTAACATACAAAGGTACATAAAATAATTTTGATATTTAACACCTCGAATCTGATTTTCTTCGCAATTATTGGTATTGGTTCATCCACTTTTGGCCAATAGTGTACATAGAAGTTAAGAAAAATCTTAAATATCACATAAAATTGTTGTGTCCTGCTGGTAAGAACTGCTACATAATAAATAAGCGGATTAAAGCCACCAGGCTAAAACTGCCCAACGACATAATTTGCATATTATTATTTGTGTTACAACAATACTGGTACTGAATAATAACAAATTAAAATTAAATACATATAAATTAAATGATTTAACGAACGATCGTTTTATTGTTTTTATTGCTCTGAACTGTACACTCCTTTTTAAACTGTTTTCTCATTTTAATATCTCATCCGGAAATGACTCGGATAACAATACGTAGCGATTACTGAAAAACAAACAGAACTAAAATCTATCCAGTTTAAAGAAAGTTTCTGAAATACCTAAACCAGATTCATTTCGACCCGACCCTGTACTGTGCTTCCTCCTCCCTCTTCTGCAATGTGCATTTTAAATCTTTGTTAACTGTTCATTTACTTCGTCTACTACAATGTTAAAGCTAGGGCGGCGTTGCAGGCCGCGATGTGGCAACGCCGGTTCTTATCGACGTTGGCTCGCGGTTGTCGTCAGCGAGGACACGTGAATAGGGAGTTATCGCTCTGGTTTTAATTATAACGTTACCGTATAATAACCCTTTTGAAATTAATTGAAAACAATGCTTTATGTTTTTTTAAAACGTGCAATTTTGTAAAGTTGTAAGACAGCGCCCTCTAGCGTCTACTGTTAAATGCATATTATCATTGTTCACATGGATATGAGTAAAGAACGCTCTTTTAAAGAGTCCATTTCACTAGTCCGAAAAAGTAGCAAAATAAGCGTTCGGCATTTAACGTTTTATGTCAAACTGGCTAGGTATTTTTACACAAACGAAGAAGAAAGGTAAAAGATAAAAAGGATTATACTAAATCCGTCATGTGGCACATTTTTAGATAACTTGTTCATTTTAAGATTTTGATGATAAAACATCAACAAAATAAACCTTATGTTTGGACTAAATTTTCTCGAAAATAAAAATATAATTTAAAATTCTGTTACAGGAGGTATATAGATTGAAGTTTTGTGATTACAGTGATATAATTTATATGGTTTTTGTAACAAATTGCTCATATTTTATGGCAAATGCTGAAGCTCTGCAAGCCCTAATCTAAGGAATTTAAAAATTATATTTTTCTTCTGAAAGCACGTGCGTTTGGAATTATGGGTGTGGCTTAACACGACAGGATCGGGCTAAGGTTTAAGCAGATTTTGAAATCTAATACATATAAAAAATTGTCTTGTCACAGTTTTAGATACCGTACTCCTCCATAACGGCTTAACCGATTTTGATGAAATTTTATATGTATATTCAGTAGGTCTGAGAATGGGTTGTTATCTATTTTTTGTAGCCTAAGTGACAGCGACATAATTTGCATATTTTTCGACAATAATATGCACATTTTTCGACAAAATTTTTAATTTTTGTTTTTTTTACGATGTGGCATTAAAAAATACATACAACACTAAATTTTCACTTTCAAATAGGTTTTTTTTTAATTTTTTGTTACGTACTTCTCCGTAACGGCTTGACCGATTTTGATGAGATTTTATATGTATATTCAGTAGGTCTGAAAATAGGTTGTTATCTATCTTTTTATACCCTTAAGTGACAAGGGAGGCCCACCCCAATTTTTTTTATTTTTTCGACAAAATATTTTAATTTTAGTTTTTACGATGTGGCATTAAAAAATACATTTGCCACTAAATTTTCACTTTCAAATAGGTTTTTTTTTTAATTTTTTGTTACGTACTACTCCGTAACTTGGCTTGACCGATTTTGATAATTTTATATATGTATATTCAGTAGGTCTGAAATTATTTGTTATCTATTTTTTATACCCATAAAGTGAGCAAGGGGCCCACCCCAATTTTTTTTATTTATTTTTGGATAAAATAATTTAATTTTTGTTTTTTTACGATATGGCATTAAAAAATACATTTAACACTAAATTTCACTTTCAAATAGGGTTTTTTTTAATTTTTGTTACCATACTTCTCCCAAATATCCGGAACAGCGACCGATTTGATGAAATTTAATATGTATATTCAGTAGGTCTGAGAATAGGTTGTTATCTATTTTTTTTATACCCATAAGTGGCAATGGGGCCCACTTTAATTTTTTATTTTTTGGACAAAATATTTAATTTTAGTTTTTTTACGATGTGGCATTAAAATACATTTAACATAGAAATTTCACATTCAAATCAGAGTTTGTTTTTTTTTAATTTTTTGTTACCATACTTCTCCCGAATATCCGAAACGGCTTGACCGATTTGATGAAATTTAATATGTATATTCCCATTAGGAGGTCTGAGAATAGGTTGTTATCTATTTTTTTATACCCTTAAGTGGCAAGGGGGCCCACCCAATTTTTATTTTTGGACAAAATATTTAATTTTAGTTTTTACGATGTGGCATTAAAAAATACATTTAACACTAAATTTTCACTTTCAAATGGGTTTTTTTTAATTTTTTTTTGTTACGTACTACTCCGTAACGGCTTAACCGATTTTGATGAAATTTTATATGTATTCAGTAGATTCTGAAAATAAGGTTGTTATCTATTTTTTATACCCTTAAGTGACAAGGGGGCCCACCCCAATTTTTTTATTTTTTGACAAAATATTTAATTTTTTGTTTTACGATGTGGCATTAAAAAGCCACATTTTAACACTAAATTTTCACATTCAAATAGGGGTTGTTTTTTTTTAATTTTTGTTACCATACTTCTCCGAAACGGCGGCTTGACCGATTTTGATGAAATTTAATATGTATATTCAGTAGGTCTGAAATAGGTTGTTATCTATTTTTTTTATACCCTTAAGTGACAAAGGGGGGCCCACCCCAATTCTTTTTATTTTTGGACAAATTTTTTTTTTTTTTTTTTGTTTTTTTTGATGTGGCATTAAAAATACATACAACTTACATAAATTTCACTCAAATGGGTTGTTTTTTAATTTTTTGTTGCCATACTTCTCCGTAACGGCTTGTCTGTTTGATTAAATTTTATATGTCTATTCAATAGGTCTGAGAATAGGTTGTTATATTGCCATTTTTAAAGTTTTGATGGTCAAACAAAGTTGTATTTATTATACTTAAAAAAATAATGATTGAAATAAATTTAATAGTTAATTTAATTATAAGCGATACTTTCTTATAATTTAAAAATAAATTTAATTTAAGTTCAGGGGTTTAATATTTTTTTCTTCAAAATAATCAGTACCCCACATCGTTCAACACGTCATTTAAAAATATAAGGTTTATAAGACATGTCTATATTGGAAAGAGTATTATTATAGTTAAATTCCGTTTAATACAGACATAAGTTAAGGTTTTCTGATTACAGTTATATTTAATTTATTTTTTAATAAATATTTTTTCATGCTAGTGTGAAGCTCTGCAATTTGTTGTCTGTGGTCATATCGTCAGTTTCGCGTAAATTATATATGTTACTTGATCTATTTAAGCAAACTGATGGCATATAGATTTTTCAGTATTTTTTTACTTTATTCGATAGAAAACTGACACTCTGAATAAGAATGACATATCATATGTTAACTTTTGACATTTTCGCATACTTTATTGAAGTATAAAAGGAAATTATAACATGCGGTTCATAACGATAATTTGACTCTCGAAATATCAAGTGTGGTATCCAAATTATTCTTAAAAAATACTTTTTTCCATATGCTAATTAACCACCCTCGTTCTATTTTGAAAAAAAATTGAGGATATATGATTAAAAATACGATTTGAGCATTTTTCTAACTGGCCAGGACAAGGCACTAAAAACATTGAACGATCAAATCTATTTTTTCCAAGGCTACTTGATTGAAATTTAAAATTCAATTTCGTTTTAAGCGAAATTTCAAAAGTTGACATACTGATATATGATATGTCATTATATTCAGAATGTCATACTTTTCTATCGAATAAAGTAAACAAATACCGGGGGGCCATTTAAGAATCAAAAAGTTGTAGTCATTTCCGGTGAGGAAACAGAAGTGACCAAAAACAATTAAGCCAAATCCAATCAATCCTAATTTATGTCATATACTAACATACCGATCGTTTTTATCTGAAAAAATAAAGAAAGTTATAAGAAGTGAGCCACTTTTTGAACGCACCCGGTATAATAAAAAAAAAAAAAAAAAAAAAAAATTTCTTTGAAAGTCAAATATTGCCAAAGCTGGAGAATTTTTATTTTTAATTGTCTTTATCGGAAATGAATAAAATTCTTTTTTTTGAAACGCCTTTGAGCACACTTTCCTGATTAAATAAACGAATTGGCAGATTAAAAGCTTTTATGTTGGTAGTCATGGCCAATATTGCCGATTGCGTGAGATTTTCTTTAAAAATCGGATAATTTATCACTTTCGACTGTAATATTTTTTTTTTTTTTTTTTTTAAAATTTTAAATTTTGCTCTGAGTTTTTTAAAAAAAAAAAATTAAATTAAATCTGCGTTTTGTGTACGTAAAACTGCGATTTTCATTGCAATAAAATATGAAAACCACTAAATAGTAGGAATCAGCGACTTGTCTCATTATACTAATCAATTAATTTGAACAGGTAAAAGGATTACAGGGGTACATTGTCCATTAAAACCGACGCTAAAAGATCCAGAAAACATTGTTGCCTAAAGTATTGTCGCTTTTATTGAAATACATAATATACCGTATGATCGAAAAAAAACGGCGTCCAGTTGAGCTGAAATGACGATCAACAATATTTCCCATGCATATATAAATTTACATTATAATTAATTATAATAACCGTCTATCAAAGAATATAATCGAAACTATATTACCATAAAAACGTTTTTTTTAATTTTTTTTAGGACTGAAAAATTCAACAATATACAAACAGTATGGAAATTTGGAAAAGTATAAACGGGATTAACTATTTAGAACAAACTATTTTTTACGAAAAGTACATTTTCTCAAAA